>NW_021822856.1:20000-42500 GCF_901001165.1 Salmo trutta | reverse complement strand
TGTGACTGGTTAGTGATATGTTACTAGGTGACGTGGTTAGTTGATATGTTACTAGGTGACGTGGTTAGTTGATATGTTACTAGGTGGACGTGGTTAGTTGATATGTTACTAGGTGATGTGGTTAGTGATATGTTACTAGGTGACGTGGTTAGTTGATATGTTACTAGGTGACGTGGTTAGTTGATATGTTACTAGGTGACGTGGTTAGTTGATATGTTACTAGGTGACGTGGTTAGTTGATATGTTACTAGGTGATGTGGTTAGTTGATATGTTACTAGGTGATGTGGTTAGTTGATATGTTACTAGGTGATGTGGTTAGTTGATATGTTACTAGGTGATGTGGTTAGTTGATATGTTACTAGGTGATGTGGTTAGTTGATATGTTACTAGGTGATGTGGTTAGTTGATATGTTACTAGGTGATGTGGTTAGTTGATATGTTACTAGGTGATGTGGTTAATTGATATGTTACTAGGTGATGTGGTTAGTTGATATGTTACTAGGTGATGTGGTTAGTTGATATGTTACTAGGTGATGTGGTTAGGTGATATGTTACTAGGTGATGTGGTTAGGTGATATGTTACTAGGTGATGTGGTTAGTTGATATGTTACTAGGTGATGTGGTTAGTTGATATGTTACTAGGTGATGTGGTTAGTTGATATGTTACTAGGTGATGTGGTTAGGTGATATGTTACTAGGTGATGTGGTTAGGTGATATGTTACTAGGTGATGTGGTTAGTTGATATGTTACTAGGTGATGTGGTTAGTTGATATGTTACTAGGTGATGTGGTTAGTTGATATGTTACTAGGTGATGTGGTTAGTTGATATGTTACTAGGTGATGTGGTTAGTTGATATGTTACTAGGTGATGTGGTTAGGTGATATGTTACTAGGTGATGTGGTTAGTTGATATGTTACTAGGTGATGTGGTCAGGTGATGTGGGTAAATATCCAGGCGTCTGTAATGTCGTCAGGCAGGAACTCAACCACTGATGGCTACATGACCTCCCTCAAACACCACCCATCACTTACTCCTCCCCCCCCACCTCTCACCCATCCCCTCCTCCCCCACCTCCCCCCACCACCTCTCCTCTCACCTTCCTCCCTCTTCATTGGTATCCAGACAGCCCGTGAGATGGATGAGTTGTTGAGAGATGAACTCTTTAGTCATCCCCTCCTCCTCCCATCCCCTCATCCCCTCCTCCCTCCTCTCACCCATCCCCTCCTCCTCCCATCCCCCCTCATCCCCTCCTCCTACCTTCCTCCCTCATCCCCTCCTCCTCCTCCCACCTCCCACCCACCCCACCCCCTCCTCCTCCTACCTTCCTCCCTCTTCATTGGTATCCAGACAGCCCGTGAGGTGGATGAGTTGTTGAGAGATGAACTCTTTAGTCATCACCAGCTCCAGCTGAGCAAAGTCTCCTTTCTGTTCTTCAGACAGCGCCGGGACGCACTTCACATACCTGGTATTACACAGTAATAATAGTTATAACACAGCAATAATGGTTATAACACTTCACATACCTGGTATTACACAGTAATAATAGTTATAACACTTCACATACCTGGTATTACACAGTAATAAGTTATAACACGTCATATACCTGGTATTACACAATAGTTACAACACTTCATATACCTGGTATTAAACATTAATAAGTTATAACACTTCATATACCTGGTATTACACATTAATAGTTACAACACTTCATAAACCTGGTATTACACAGTAATAATAGTTACACACTTCACACTCACTGTCATGTCATGAAAAATGAGTTGGCAAGAGAGTACAAACTGACTGGCACCCAGGCTACCTTTACATATCTACATGTTATAAACACTACATGACCAAAAGGTACGGGGACAACTGCTCATCCAACATCTCATTCCAAACGGGCGCTGATGTCGGGGCGACTAGGCCTTGGCTCGCAGGAGGCTTTGATGTTGGGGCGACTAGGCTCTGGCTCGCAGGAGGCTTTGATGTCGGGGCGACTAGGCCCTGGCTCGCAGGAGGCTTTGATGTCGGGGCGATTAGGCCCTGGCTCGCAGGAGGCTTTGATGTCGGGGCGACTAGGCCCTGGCTCGCAGGAGGCTTTGATGTCGGGGCGACTAGGCCCTGGCTCGCAGGAGGTTTTGATGTCGGGGCCCTGATGTTGGGCGATTAGGCCCTGGCTCGCAGGAGGCTTTGATGTTGGGGCGACTAGGCTCTGGCTCGCAGGAGGCTTTGATGTTGGGGCGACTAGGCCCTGGCTCGCAGGAGGCTTTGATGTTGGGGCGACTAGGCTCTGGCTCGCAGGAGGCTTTGATGTTGGGGCGACTAGGCCCTGGCTCGCAGGAGGCTTTGATGTTGGGGCGACTAGGCCCTGGCTCGCAGGAGGCTTTGATGTTGGGGCGACTAGGCCCCGGCTCGCAGGAGGCTTTGATGTTGGGGAGACTAGGCCCTGGCTCGCAGGAGGCTTTGATGTTGGGGCGACTAGGCCCTGGCTCGCAGGAGGCTTTGATGTTGGGGAGACTAGGCCCTGGCTCGCAGGAGGCTTTGATGTTGGGGAGACTAGGCCCTGGCTCGCAGGAGGCTTTGATGTTGGGGCGATTAGGCCCTGGCTCGCAGGAGGCTTTGATGTCGGGGCCCTGATGTCGGTGCCCTGATGTTGGGGCGATTAGGTCCTGGCTCGCAGGAGGCTTTCCAATTCATCCCAAAGGTGTTTGATGGGGTTGAGGTCAGGGCTCTGTGCAGTTAAGTTCTTCCACACCGATGTTTACAAACCATCTCTGTATGGGCCTCGATTTGTCCTCAGGGGCATTGTCATGCTGAAACAGGAAAGGGCCTTTCCCCCTAAACTGTTGCCACCGAGCACAGAATCCTCTAGAATGTCATCGTATGCTGTAGCGATAAGATTTCACTTCACTGGAACTAAGGGGCCCGAACCATGAAAAACCGCCCGAGACCATTATTCCTCCTCCACCAAACTTTACAGTTGGCACTATGCATTCGGGCAGGTAGCTTTCTCTCCTGGCATCCGCCAAACCCAGATTCGTCCAAGATGGTGAAGCGTGATTAAATCATTCCAGAGAACGTGTTTCCACGGCTCCAGAATCCAATGGCGCTTGGCGTTACACATGGTGATCTTAGGCTTGTGTGCGGCAGCTCGGCCACGGAAACCCGTTTCACGAAGCTCCCAACTAACAGTTCTTGTGCTGATGTTCCAAACAGCCTCTGGAAGCAACTCGGTAGTAAGTGTTGTAACCGAGGACAGACGATTTTTACGCGCTTCAGCACTCAATTGTTCCCGTTCTGTGAGCATGTGTGGCCTACCACCTCGCGGTTGAGCCGTTGTTGCTCCTAGATGTTTCCACTTCACAATAACAGCACTTACAGTTGACCGGGGGCAGCTCTAGCAGGGCAGAAAGTTGACGAAGTGACTTATTGGAAAAGTGGCATCCTATAAGTGTCACGTTGAAAGTCACTGAGCTCTTCAGTACGGGCCATTCTACTGCCAATGTTTGTCTATGGAGATTGCATGGCGGTGTGCTCGATTTTATACACCTGTTAGCAACGGGTGTGGTTGAAATAGCCAAATCCACCACTACATAGTTAAATATCAGTTATACATGGAATGTACAAAAAATACATCAGTTATAACATGGTAATAACACTACTACACTGCCTTCATATACCTGTTATAATATGTTAATGATGTAGGTATATATCAGTTATAACATGGTAATAACACTACTACACTGCCTTCATATACCTGTTATATGTTAATGTAGGTATATATCAGTTATAACATGTTAATAACACTACTACACTGCCTTCATATACCTGTTATAATATGTTAATGTAGGTATACATCAGTTATAACATGGTAATAACACTACTACACTGCCTTCATATACCTGTTATAATATGTTAATGTAGGTATACATCAGTTATAACATGTTAACACTAAACTACCTTCATATACCTGCTATAACATGTTAATGTAGGTATACATCAGTTATAACATGTTAACACTATTACACTGCCTTCATATACCTGTTATAACATGTTAATAATGTAGGTATACATCAGTTATAACATGTTAACACTATTACACTGCCTTCATATACCTGTTATAACATGTTAATAATGTAGGTATACATCAGTTATAACATGTTAACACTATTACACTGCCTTCATATACCTGTTATAACATGTTAATAATGTAGGTATACATCAGTTATAACATGGTAATAACACTACTACACTGCCTGGACAAACCTAGTAATAATGCTTCTCTGGTTTGCAGACAGCACTGGCAGGCCCTTCACATATCTAGAGAACAGACGGGAGACAATGGGACTGTATTCACAAACTGTTACAACTGAGCCTAACATCTCTATAGTCCACCTACACGCTTCCAGTCTACTGAGCCTAACATCTCTAGTCCACCTACACGCTTCCAGTCTACTGAGCTTAACATCTCTAGTCCACCTACACGCTTCCAGTCTACTGAGCCTAACATCTCTCTAGTCCACCTACACGCTTCCAGTCTACTGAGCCTAACATCTCTAGTCCACCTACACGCTTCCAGTCTACTGAGCCTAACATCTCTAGTCCACCTACACGTTTCCAGTCTACTGAGCCTAACATCTCTATAGTCCACCTACACGCTTCCAGTCTACTGAGCCTAACATCTCTAGTCCACCTACACGCTTCCAGTCTACTGAGCCTAACATCTCTAGTCCACCTACACGCTTCCAGTCTACTGAGCCTAACATCTCTAGTCCACCTACACGCTTCCAGTCTACTGAGCCTAACATCTCTAGTCCACCTACACGCTTCCAGTCTACTGAGCCTAACATCTCTCTAGTCCACCTACACGCTTCCAGTCTACTGAGCCTAACATCTCTAGTCCACCTACACGCTTCCAGTCTACTGAGCCTAACATCTCTAGTCCACCTACACGCTTCCAGTCTACTGAGCCTAACATCTCGCTAGTCCACCTACACGCTTCCAGTCTACTGAGCCTAACATCTCTATAGTCCACCTACACGCTTCCAGTCTACTGAGCCTAACATCTCTAGTCCACCTACACGCATCCAGTCTACTGAGCCTAACATCTCTAGTCCACCTACACGCTTCCAGTCTACTGAGCCTAACATCTCGCTAGTCCACCTACACGCTTCCAGTCTACTGAGCCTAACATCTCTAGTCCACCTACACGCTTCCAGTCTACTGAGCCTAACATCTCTATAGTCCACCTACACGCTTCCAGTCTACTGAGCCTAACATCTCTAGTCCACCTACACGCTTCCAGTCTACTGAGCCTAACATCTCTAGTCCACCTACACGCTTCCAGTCTACTGAGCCTAACATCTCTAGTCCACCTACACGCTTCCAGTCTACTGAGCCTAACATCTCTAGTCCACCTACACGCTTCCAGTCTACTGAGTCTAACATCTCTAGTCCACCTACACGCTTCCAGTCTACTGAGCCTAACATCTCTAGTCCACCTACACGCTTCCAGTCTACTGAGCCTAACATCTCTATAGTCCACCTACACGCTTCCAGTCTACTGAGCCTAACATCTCTATAGTCCACCTACACGCTTCCAGTCTACTGAGCCTAACATCTCTATAGTCCACCTACACGCTTCCAGTCTACTGAGCCTAACATCTCTAGTCCACCTACACGCTTCCAGTCTACTGAGCCTAACATCTCTAGTCCACCTACACGCTTCCAGTCTACTGAGCCTAACATCTCTAGTCCACCTACACGCTTCCAGTCTACTGAGCCTAACATCTCTAGTCCACCTACACGCTTCCAGTCTACTGAGCCTAACATCTATAGTCCACCTACACGCTTCCAGTCTACTGAGCCTAACATCGCTAGTCCACCTACACGCTTCCAGTCTACTGAGCCTAACATCTCTAGTCCACCTACACGCTTCCAGTCTACTGAGCCTAACATCTCTATAGTCCACCTACACGCTTCCAGTCTACTGAGCCTAACATCGCTAGTCCACCTACACGCTTCCAGTCTACTGAGCCTAACATCTCTATAGTCCACCTACACGCTTCCAGTCTACTGAGCCTAACATCTCTAGTCCACCTACACGCTTCCAGTCTACTGAGCCTAACATCTCTAGTCCACCTACACGCTTCCAGTCTACTGAGCCTAACATCGCTAGTCCACCTACACGCTTCCAGTCTACTGAGCCTAACATCTCTAGTCCACCTACACGCTTCCAGGGATGTAGTGGGGGTCTTACCCGTAGTCAGGGTGATGTATGGGATGTAGTGGGGGTCTTACCCGTAGTCAGGGTGATGTAGTGGGGGTCTTACCCGTAGTCAGGGTGATGTAGTGGGGGTCTTACCCGTAGTCAGGGTGATGTATGGGATGTAGTGGGGGTCTTACCCGTAGTCAGGGTGATGTATGGGATGTAGTGGGGGTCTTACCCGTAGTCAGGGTGATGTAGTGGGGGTCTTATCCGTAGTCAGGGTGATGTATGGGATGTAGTGGGGGTCTTACCCGTAGTCAGGGTGATGTATGGGATGTAGTGGGGGTCTTACCCGTAGTCAGGGTGATGTAGTGGGATGTAGTGGGGGTCTTACCCGTAGTCAGGGTGATGTATGGGATGTAGTGGGGGTCTTACCCGTAGTCAGGGTGATGTATGGGATGTAGTGGGGGTCTTACCCGTAGTCAGGGTGATGTAGTGGGGGTCTAACCCGTAGTCAGGGTGATGTATGGGATGTAGTGGGGGTCTTACCCGTAGAGGTATTCAGCGAAGACAGCAGCCTCTGGCAGCAGCTTCTCCAACATCTCCTCTCCTTCGTCCCCTTTAGTCTTAATGAACTCACACAGAGCTCTCCAGTACAACACACTCTCACAGGACAGAGACCCAGCCGGGACCAGTATCCTATAGAGACACAGTCAGTCAGAGACAGAGAGAGACAGAGAGAGACAGAGAGACACAGAGCTCTCCAGTACAACACACTCTCACAGGACAGAGACCCAGCCGGGACCAGCATCCTACAGAGACACAGTCAGTCAGAGACAGAGAGAGACAGAGCTCTCCAGTACAACACACTCTCACAGGACAGAGACCCAGCTGGGACCAGCATCCTACACAGAGACACAGTCAGTCAGTCAGTCAGTGAGTGAGCAGGGGGGGTGGTCAGTATTTGTGTGAGTGAGAGAGTGAGACAGAGAGACAGAGAGAGACAGACAGAGAGAGACAGACAGACAGACAGACAGAGACAGACAGACAGAGAGAGAGACAGACAGACAGAGAGAGAGAGAGACAGACAGAGAGAGAGAGAGACAAAGAGAGAGAGAGACAAAGAGAGAGAGAGAGACAAAGAGAGAGACAAAGAGAGAGACAGAGAGAGAGACAGAGAGAGAGCTGGGCGGTCAGTTAGTCAGTGTGTGTGAGAGTCAGCCAGACAGCAAGCGTGTGTGGTCAGTATTTGTGTGAGTGAGAGAGAAGGACGGTGTGTGTGTGTGTGTGTGTGTGTGTGTGTGTGTGTGTGTGTGTGTGTGTGTGTGTACCTGTTGTCCAGCTGAAGGCAGTGGTCCAGCAGCTTGTCCTGAGGTGTGTGTGTGAACAGAGCGGTCAGTGTGTGTGTGTGTGTGTGTGTGTGTGTGTACCTGTTGTCCAGCTGAAGGCAGTGGTCCAGCAGCTGGTCCTGAGGTGTGTGTGTGAACAGAGCGGTCAGTGTGTGTGTGTGTACCTGTTGTCCAGCTGAAGGCAGTGGTCCAGCAGCTGGTCCTGAGGTGTGTGTGTGAACAGAGCGGTCAGTGTGTGTGTGTGTACCTGTTGTCCAGCTGAAGGCAGTGGTCCAGCAGCTGGTCCTGAGGTGTGTGTGTGAACAGAGCGGTCAGTGTGTCCAGGGCGGTCTGAGAGCAGTTCTCTACATCCAGTTTGTGTAACAGCTCCAACACATCACCTTGGAGAAGATTCAGCCAGGCTGGGAGGAGACGGACCTGCACCACTTCCCTCACTGATTCTACAACACAGAGACACACACCAACATATTTATAGCAGGGGGGAGGGGTTGGGTTCAAGAGGGGGTCCCTCCCCCTACCTGTTTTTTATTTATTTAACCTTTATTTAACTAGGCAAGTCAGTTAAGAACAAATTGTTATTTACGATGACGGCCTACCCCCCTCCGGCCAAACCCGGACGACGCCGGGGCAATTGAGCGCCCCCCCCATGGGACTCCGAATCACGGCCGGATGTGATACAACCTGGATTCGAACCAGGGACTGTAGTGACACCTCTTGCACTGAGTACCTTAGACCGCTGCGCCACTCGGGAGCCCGTTTCTGGGGGGGTCTGAAGCTCAGTTCTCGTAACTTTTTAAAAAGGGACATTAAAATAAAATATAATTTTTAGCTGGTAAAATTATTTGTTAAAATGATTTTAACACATTGGACCATGCATATAGCCTATGCATGGTCCATATTATAAGGTACTGTATGCTATTAGCACTAAGCATTAGAATTATGACTTGTAGCATAGTGGCTATAAATAAATAGGCTGAAGCATTGGGTCCCCACAGCACGATGCTGCCACCACCATGCTTCACCGTAGGGGATGCTACCAGGTTTCCTCCAGACGTGACGCTTGGCATTCAGGCCAGAGTTCAATCTTGGTTTCATCAGACCAGAGAATCTTGTTTCTCATAGTCTGAGTCCTTTAGGTGCCTTTTGGCAAACTCCAAGCGGGCTGTCATGTGCCTTTTACTGAGGAGTGGCTTCTGTCTGGTCACTCTACCATGAAGGCCTGAATGGTGGGGTGCTACAGAGATGGTTGTCCTTCTGGAAGGTTCTCCCATCTCCACAGAGCTCTGTCAGAGTGACCATCAGGTTCTTGGTCACCTCCCTGACCAAGGCCCTTCTCCCCTGATTGCTCAGTTTGGCCGGGCGGCCAGCTCTAGGACGAGTCTTGGTGGTTCCAAACTTCTTCCATTTAAGAATGATGGAGGCCACTGTGTTCTTGGGGACCTTCAACGCTGCAGAAATGTTTTGGTACCCTTCCCCAGATCTGTGCCTCGACACAATCCTGTCTCGGGGCTCTACAGACAATTCCTTCGACCTCATGGCTTGGTTTTTGCTCTGACATGCACTGTCAACTGTGGGACCTTATATAGACAGGTGTGTGCCTTTCCAAATCATGTCCAATCAATTGAATTGACCACAGGTGGACTCCAATCAAGTTGTAGAAACATCTCAAGGATGATCAATGGAAACAGGAAGCACCTGAGTTCAATTTCAAGTCTCATAGCAAAGTGTCTGAATACTTATGTAAATAAGGTATTTCTTTTTTTATATAATTGTGAAAAAATGTCTAAACCTGTTTTTTGCTTTGTCATTATGAGGTACTCTATGTATTGATAAGAAAAAAATGTTTCAATCAATTTTAGAATAAGGCTGTAACGTAACAAAAACGGGGAAACGGTCAAGAGGTCTGAATACTTTCCGAAGGCACTGTATATATCTTGCGACTGCATGATTGAAAGACCGCTTGTGCCTGTCAATGCGAGCCGACGAGGTAAACAGATCGACGAGCCGACGAGGTAAACAGATCAACTAGCGACGAGGTAAACAGATCAACAAGCCGACGAGGTAAACAGATCAACTAGCGACGAGGTAAACAGATCAACGAGCCGACGAGGTAAACAGATCAACGAGGTAAACAGATCAACGAGCCGACGAGGTAAACAGATCGACAATGTAAACAGATCAACAAGCCGACAAGGTAAACAGATCAACAAGCCGACGATGTAAACAGATCAACAAGCCGACGAGGTAAACAGATCAACGAACCGACAAGGTAAACAGATCAACGAACCGACGAGGTAAACAGATCAACGAGCCGACGAGGTAAACAGATCAACAAGCCGACAAGGTAAACAGATCAACAAACCGACGAGGTAAACAGATCAACGAACCGACGAGGTAAACAGATCAACAAGCCGACAAGGTAAACAGATCAACAAA
Organism: Salmo trutta; assembly: GCF_901001165.1. Taxonomy (NCBI): domain Eukaryota; kingdom Metazoa; phylum Chordata; class Actinopteri; order Salmoniformes; family Salmonidae; genus Salmo; species Salmo trutta. The sequence continues at coordinate 32,507 of NW_021822856.1, read as the reverse complement.
CCGACGAGGTAAACAGATCAACGAACCGACGAGGTAAACAGATCAACAAGCCGACAAGGTAAACAGATCAACAAACCGACAAGGTAAACAGATCAACAAACCGACGAGGTAAACAGATCAACAAGCCGACGAGGTAAACAGATCAACGAACCGACGAGGTAAACAGATCAACGAGCCGACGAGGTAAACAGATCAACGAGCCGACGAGGTAAACAGATCAACTAGCGACGAGGTAAACAGATCAACAAGCCGACGAGGTAAACAGATCAACGAACCGACAAGGTAAACAGATCAACAAGCCGACGAGGTAAACAGATCAACGAACCGACGAGGGAAACAGATCATCTATTCTACGGGCTTGTCAAGTTGTTCTATTCATTAGTCCTTTAGTTTGCAGAGGAACAGTACATGGAACGTTCTAGCACCTTCAATGTGCGCCTCGGGAAGAAATATTATTTCATGGTCCATCATTTTTTTTTTGCGTGGACGCAATGATTTTGCTGCTGTGCAGCGCCACAGCCAAATGATTGCAGCGGAAACACTGACACACACACACACACACACACACACACACACACACACACACACACACACACACACACACACACACACAGAGTTGCAGCCCCCCCACCCAGAGTTGCAGCCCCCCCACACAGAGTTGCAGCCCCCCCCACACAGAGTTGCAGCCCCCCCCACACAGAGTTGCAGCCCCCCCCACACAGAGTTGCAGCCCCCCCCACACAGAGTTGCAGCCCCCCCCACACAGAGTTGCAGCCCCCCCCACACAGAGTTGCAGCCCCCCCACACAGAGTTGCAGCCCCCCCACACAGAGTTGCAGCCCCCCCCCACACACACACAGAGTTGCAGCCCCCCCCCCCCACACACACAGAGTTGCAGCCCCCCCCCCACACACACACACACACACACACACACACAGAGTTGCAGCCAGAGTGACAGTGTGTGTGTTTACCTGCGGTATCGTGGAGACCCTGCTGCAGCAGACTGACTCTCTGGGCGATACTCAGAGCTCTGATGTGGACCTTGTCTGCCAGAACCTGAAACACACACAGTCATTAACAACTTTACATTTAAACTGGGATCAGGTCTGTAAGGCCAGTTTAGTGTGTGTTTAAGCTGGGTTCAGGTCTCTAAGGCCAGTTTAGTGTGTGTTTTAGCTGGGTTCAGGTCTCTAAGGCCAGTTTAGTGTGTGTTTTAGCTGGGTTCAGGTCTGTAAGGCCAGTTTAGTGTGTGTTTTAGCTGGGTTCAGGTCTCTAAGACCAGTTTAGTGTGTGTTTTAGCTGGGTTCAGGTCTGTAAGGCCAGTTTAGTGTGTGTTTTAGCTGGGTTCAGGTCTGTAAAGCCAGTTTAGTGTGTGTTTAGCTGGGTTCAGGTCTCTAAGGCCAGTTTAGTGTGTGTTTTAGCTGGGTTCAGGTCTCTAAGGCCAGTTTAGTGTGTGTTTTAAACTGGGATCAGGTCTGTAAGGCCAGTTTAGTGTGTGTTTAGCTGGGTTCAGGTCTGTAAAGCCAGTTTAGTGTGTGTTTTAGCTGGGTTCAGTAAGGCCAGTTTAGTGTGTGTTTTAGCTGGGTTCAGGTCTGTAAGGCCAGTTTAGTGTGTGTTTAAGCTGGGTTCAGGTCTGTAAGGCCAGTTTAGTGTGTGTTTAGCTGGGTTCAGGTCTCTAAGGCCAGTTTAGTGTGTGTTTTAGCTGGGTTCAGGTCTGCAAGGCCAGTTTAGTGTGTGTTTTAGCTGGGTTCAGGTCTGTAAAGCCAGTTTAGTGTGTGTTTAGCTGGGTTCAGGTCTCTAAGGCCAGTTTAGTGTGTGTTTTAGCTGGGTTCAGGTCTGCAAGGCCAGTTTAGTGTGTGTTTTAGCTGGGTTCAGGTCTGTAAAGCCAGTTTAGTGTGTGTTTAGCTGGGTTCAGGTCTCTAAGGCCAGTTTAGTGTGTGTTTTAGCTGGGTTCAGGTCTATAAGGCCAGTTTAGTGTGTGTTTAAGCTGGGTTCAGGTCTCTAAGGCCAGTTTAGTGTGTGTTTAAGCTGGGTTCAGGTCTCTAAGGCCAGTTTAGTGTGTGTTTAAGCTGGGTTCAGGTCTCTAAGGCCAGTTTAGAGAGAGTGTGTGTTTAAGCTGGGTTCAGGTCTCTAAGGCCAGTTTAGTGTGTGTTTAAGCTGGGTTCAGGTCTCTAAGGCCAGTTTAGAGAGAGTGTGTGTGTGTGTGTGTACCTGGTAAGCCAGCTTGCGGACACTCTCCTTAACGTCCCTGGTGCGTTTCAGTATCTTGGGGAGGGTGAGAGAGGAAGGGGCGATGCAGGACAGAACGGCTCGACGAACCTCCGGGTTGGAATCATTCTCCAAGATCAACAGATAGGCTGGACGAGAGGAGAGAGAGAGAGTGTTGTGTGTGTGTGTGTGTGACCTGGACCTTTAATATTGATGGTTCTGTGGATTCTGTAGTCTAGTCGTAACCCAGAGAGGTCTGGATCCAGACAGTGTGAGGTAGTAACATCAGTACCATTCACAGTGGGACATTGTTGGTTCTGTGGTTCCTGTAGTCTAGCCATGGCCAGAGAGGCCTGGATCCTGACGTTGGGGAACTTGTCTGTGACTCTGACCAACATGGCCTGGTGGATACCGTCAAACAGGTCGTCGTCGATCTGGGCGTTCTCCGCCATGCCGCCTAGCAACTTGTTGATCAGCTGACACACACGGAACCTGACCGCGTGGCTGTTGGCCTTGTGGGACTGAGGGAGGGAGGGAGGGAGGGAGGGAGGGAGGGAGGGGGGAGAAAGACACTTGGGTTAGCAGCGAAGAAGAAGCATCAATACCTTGACTTACTGACATCGTAGATGTCCTGATCAGTCTGGTCCTGTTTTATATCAGATACTGTCTGGTCCTGTCAGGTCCTGTTTAATATCAGATACTGTCTGGTCCTGTCTGGTCCTGTTTTATATCAGATACTGTCTGGTCCTGTCTGGTCCTGTTTTATATCAGATACTGTCTGGTCCTGTTTTATATCAGATACTGTCTGGTCCTGTCTGGTCCTGTTTTATATCAGATACTGTCTGGTCCTGTTTTATATCAGATACTGTCTGGTCCTGTTTTATATCAGATACTGTCTGGTCCCGTTTTATATCAGATACTGTCTGGTCCTGTCTGGTCCTGTTTTATATCAGATACTGTCTGGTCCTGTTTTATATCAGATACTGTCTGGTCCTGTTTTATATCAGAAACTGTCTGGTCCTGTTTATATCAGATACTGTCTGGTCCTGTTTTATATCAGATACTGTCTGGTCCTGTCTGGTCCTGCTTTATATCAGATACTGTCTGGTCCTGTCTGGTCCTGCTTTATATCAGATACTGTCTGGTCCTGTTTTATATCAGATACTGTCTGGTCCTGTTTTATATCAGATACTGTCTGGTCCTGTTTTATATCAGAAACTGTCTGGTCCTGTCTGGTCCTGTTTATATCAGATACTGTCTGGTCCTGTTTTATATCAGATACTGTCTGGTCCTGTCTGGTCCTGTTTTATATCAGATACTGTCTGGTCCTGTTTTATATCAGATACTGTCTGGTCCTGTCTGGTCCTGTTTGATATCAGATACTGTCTGGTCCTGTCTGGTCCTGTTTTACATCAGATACTGTCTGGCCCTGTTTTATATCAGATACTGTCTGGTCCTGTTTTACATCAGATACTGTCTGGTCCTGTCTGGTCCTGTTTTATATCAGATACTGTCTGGTCCTGTCTGGTCCTGTTTTATATCAGATACTGTCTGGTCCTGTTTTATATCAGATACTGTCTGGTCCTGTTTTATATCAGATACTGTCTGGTCCCGTTTTATATCAGATACTGTCTGGTCCTGTTTTATATCAGATACTGTCTGGTCCTGTTTTATATCAGATACTGTCTGGTCCTGTCTGGTCCTGTTTATATCAGATACTGTCTGGTCCTGTCTGGTCCTGTTTTATATCAGATACTGTCTGGTCCTGTTTTATATCAGATACTGTCTGGTCCCGTTTTATATCAGATACTGTCTGGTCCTGTTTTATATCAGATACTGTCTGGTCCTGTTTTATATCAGATACTGTCTGGTCCCGTTTTATATCAGATACTGTCTGGTCCTGTTTTATATCAGATACTGTCTGGTCCTGTCTGGTCCTGTTTTATATCAGATACTGTCTGGTCCTGTCTGGTCCTGTTTTATATCAGATACTGTCTGGTCCTGTTTTATATCAGATACTGTCTGGTCCTGTCTGGTCCTGTTTTATATCAGATACTGTCTGGTCCTGTTTTATATCAGATACTGTCTGGTCCTGTCTGGTCCTGTTTTATATCAGATACTGTCTGGTCCTGTCTGGTCCTGTTTTATATCAGATACTGTCTGGTCCTGTCTGGTCCTGTTTTATATCAGATACTGTCTGGTCCTGTTTTATATCAGATACTGTCTGGTCCTGTCTGGTCCTGTTTTATATCAGATACTGTCTGGTCCTGTCTGGTCCTGTTTTATATCAGATACTGTCTGGTCCTGTTTTATATCAGATACTGTCTGGTCCTGTCTGGTCCTGTTTTATATCAGAAAGTGTGAGAGGCTGTCTGTGTCCCAAACGGCATCCTATCCACTAAAAAGGGTAAGTACTAACATATAGTCTTGAGCAGTATGCAGATAGTTCTACCGACCTTATGCCATCATGGGATATTCGCTAACACTGGCACTGAACACACCAATTTTCAATCCAAAGGTTAGCAATGCTAAAGAGAACATGTAAAATCCAATAGTGAATGCTAGCTAAATGCTAACGATTCTAAACAGTCTCTGACAAACTATTTGCCTGGACAGACATCCCAGCTCATAAAGTTATACAAATAACTCAAATTCTACTCAGTTTTCTGCACGTACAAAACAAATATTAAGACAGCAGGGATCTTTTCCAGGAGGGGACTCTCTTGCTGTTACCAAGACAAGCCGGATCACAAGAAGCTAACCAGCAAAGGCCTTTTACAGACTGGACATATTTTACCATTATCACGTCACACTGCGCGGATGTTACCTAAATAAATCTAGATATCAACCTGTCCAGAATGATCGATTTGCTTCAGTTCTGTCGTCACATTGCGCGATTGGCTTGCGAGGCTACATCAGCCGCGGTCCGTCTGACCTCAGCCGCCGCGGGCTGCGTCGACAGCGGCAGTCCGTCTGACCTCAGCCGCCGCGGGCTGCGTCGACAGCAGCCGTGTGTCTGACCTAAGTATGTGCCAGCGCCAACAGCACAAGCCCCTCTCTATGCTCATGCGCGACTTAGGGGAAAAACTGAAAGTATGTACCGTTTTCAAAACAAATAAACTTCATATGTCCAAACCCAGAATCAAATTGGCTTCCCCCAAAATAACATGGTCTCTGTGCTAAAAGATTTATTATGATTGGTGATTTTGTGCATTTATTAAAATCCCATCAGGTAAGACTGATTTGTCAAGATTATTAGGGAAATCGTTCTTCTTGCACAGCATGTAAACGTTTTAAAAATCAAACGATTATTTTAATCTGACTATTCCCAATAAATGGCATTACAGTTCCTGTACTGTCATAGGTATTGTTGTGTTCATACCGAAGTGTTCCTATTGGTCAGTCATCAGGATCGGCTCGTAATACCAGCCACGCTACACAAATCAAAGCAAAACAAATCTGACACTGACAGAACTTTTGTCGGAGCCTACGACCACATGTAGTGGTACTGAACCAGCAGCCCTGGACCCTGTCTCACTGAACGAGGAGCCAAGACGTAGTGGTACTGAACCAGCAGACCTGGACCCTGTCTCACTGAACGAGGAGCCAAGACGTAGTGGTACTGAACCAGCAGACCTGGACCCTGTCTCACTGAACGAGGAGCCAAGACGTAGTGGTACTGAACCAGCAGACCTGGACCGTCTCACTGAACGAGGAGCCAAGACGTAGTGGTACTGAACCAGCAGACCTAGACCCTGTCTCACTGAACCAGCAGACCTGGACCCTGTCTCACTGAACCAGCCAAGACGTAGTGGTACTGAACCAGCAGACCTAGACCCTGTCTCACTGAACGAGGAGCCAAGATGTAGTGGTACTGAACCAGCAGACCTGGACCCTGTCTCACTGAACGAGGAGCCAAGACGTAGTGGTACTGAACCAGCAGACCTGGACCCTGTCTCACTGAGCGAGGAGCCAAGACGTAGTGGTACTGAACCAGCAGACCTGGACCCTGTCTCACTGAACGAGGAGCCAAGACGTAGTGGTACTGAACCAGCAGACCTGGACCCTGTCTCACTGAACCAGCAGACCTGGACCCTGTCTCACTGTACCAGCCAAGACGTAGTGGTACTGAACCAGCAGACCTGGACCCTGTCTCACTGAACCAGCAGACCTGGACCCTGTCACACTGAACCAGCAGACCTGGACCCTGTCACACTGAACGAGGAGCCAAGACGTAGTGGTACTGAACCAGCAGACCTGGACCCTGTCTCACTGAACCAGCAGACCTGGACCCTGTCACACTGAACCAGCAGACCTGGACCCTGTCACACTGAACCAGCAGACCTGGACCCTGTCACACTGAACCAGCAGACCTGGACCCTGTCACACTGAACCAGCAGACCTGGACCCTGTCTCACTGAACCAGCAGACCTGGACCCTGTCTCACTGAACGAGGAGCCAAGACATAGTGGTACTGAACCAGCAGACCTAGACCCTGTCTCACTGAACAAGCAGACCTGGACCCTGTCTCACTGAACGAGGAGCCAAGACATAGTGGTACTGAACCAGCAGACCTGGACCCTGTCTCACTGAACCAGCAGACCTGGACCCTGTCTCACTGAACCAGCAGACCTGGACCCTGTCTCACTGAACCAGCCAAGATGTAGTGGTACTGAACCAGCAGACCTGGACCCTGTCTCACTGAACCAGCAGCCCTGGACCCTGTCTCACTGAACGAGGAGCCAAGACCGCCCAGACAATCATTTATGACTTATGAATTTGCTCGTCACTTGGAATTTCTGTCTGGGATGGCAAAATCGTGGCATAAGACGGCTAAAAATCATACAGTCTGTGGGTGGGGGGGGTTTAGCTAGTTTACTAGCTACTAAGTTAGCAAAACAGACGCACAACTCTAGAGCATTTAGCACACGTTAGACAATATTTAGCTAGTAAACATTTAGTTGTGAATTCCATACTGTAGCCACCTTTCCACGTGCTAAACAACAGTGACTCACAAGGCTCAGGTCTCTTCCTCATCGTGTGCTTGTAAACAAGCAGGTGACTGAGGACTACAGCTTCATAATGAAAACGTTACGGTGACAGGTGAAATGAACAATGGGATCTGTATATCTCTATATCTCCTAAACGTATTTCACAAAGTCAACTGTAGATATTTACTTTAAAAAAAAAAGTACCTACAAAATATTCAAATGTATAAAGATTTTTTTTCAATTGTTTTAACGGTATTGAAAAACCAGGTATACGTTATACCGCCCTAGCCTACTACCATTGGGCCCTGGTTAAAAGCAATGCAGTACATATGAGATAGTTTGGGACACGCAGAGTTGTAGTACCTCCAACAGGAAGTTGAACATATAACTGAGGAAGGGGTTCTCGTCCTCTTCTTCTTCATCCTCCTCCTCTTCCTCCTCTCCTCCCTCGGTGGAAGACGTATGGAAGCTGGTGGAGAATTTGGAGACGAACTCTATAACGTTTTCCACAGCCGGTTCTCTCTTGTACACGATCATGGCATGTTTCAGGTACTGGACAAACTCCTCGTGGAATAATGTCTTGTCGTCCAACTAGAGACAGGACAGACGGGCAACACAGGAAACAGGTTGGGTAAGGATGGTTGTTCTATTACTGGTAACAGAAAGAGGATTAACAGAAACAGTGGTATAAACATGTGTGTGTCACTGTGTCCACCTTGTTGAACAGTACGTGTGTGTGTGTGTGTGTGTGTGTGTGTGTGTGTGTGGATAGGAAGTTTTTCTGAGCCACAACTCTTCTACATCTGCATTGCTTGCTATTTGTAGTTTTAGGCTGGGTTTTCTGTATAGCACTTTAACATGGGCTGATGTAAAAAGGGATTTATAAATACATTTGATTGATTGTGTGTGTTTATAGGCGTGTGTTTATATACATTTAACATTTACATTTAAGTCATTTAGCAGACGCCCTTATCCAGAGCGACTTACGTGTGTTTGTGTGTGTTTATAGGCGTGTGTGTTTGTGTGTGTTTATAGACGTGTGTGTTTATATGGTATGTGTGTGTGTGTGTTTATAGGTGTGTGTGTTTATATGGTGTTTGTGTGTGTTTATATGGTATGTGTGTGTGTTTATATGGTATGTGTGTGTGTGTGTTTATAGGTGTTTGTGTGTGTTTATATGGTATGTGTTTATATGGTATGTGTGTGTGTGTGTTTGTAGGTGTGTGTGTGTGTTTATAGGTGTGTGTGTTTGTAGGTGTGTGTGTGTGTTTATATGGTATGTGTTTATATGGTATGTGTTTGTGTGTGTTTATAGGTGTGTGTTTGTGTGTGTTTATATGGTATGTGTTTATATGGTATGTGTTTGTGTGTGTTTATAGGTGTGTTTGTGTGTGTTTATATGGTATGTGTTTGTGTGTGTTTATAGACGTGTGTACCTTGTTGTACGTGTTCTTGAGACTCGCCACCAGTTTAGCCTTGTTGTTATGTCCTTTCTGAGCCCGCTGAAACGCCTCTTTTATCGCCAACTCACTTTCCCCAGTCATGTTTTCTCTCCTGAAGAAAGAAAAACGTTCATTCAAACAAACACAGGTATAAACTACACTAGCTGGCTAGTTAGCACACACAAAAAAGACAATAAGCCTAGCTAACCTATTCTACAATGAAGGGAAGCAGTCAATGTATGTGACTGGAAAATTGGGTTAAACAGCCAACAATAAGCAGTACTGTTTGTGGCTATTCGACGTTTAATTTAGCTACCTAGTATTTAGCTACCATAGACAACGTCTTAGCAGCAGGCAGCTGTAACGTTAGCAGTTACAGTATTAACGACGTTGGCTATCTAACTCTAGTTTTAGTTAGCGAAACTTATTTCAAATAACCCATTTCACTATTCCAGAAGTATATCTCACCCGTACTCTTCGGCTTGAATAGCTATCTCACATAAAGTCCTCTATTATCCAATAATTAACCGTTTTAAAAGCTAAAACAAAATAGCTAACTAGCTAGCTAGCTAACGTTTCTCTCCAACAAGCTCCCAACGGACACTCAAGGCAGGGGGGGAAAAACAACGTCTCAAAAGTACCAAAGAGGTTTGGGGGAAATTATATGTTTCACACCAAATAAGTAATATTGACAATATCGTTTATTTTTCGTAAATAAATAATATATATATATATATAACATAAAAATACATTGCGATTGTCCGTTTGTTCTTACGTGCTGTTGACAACTCTGAGCTGCTTGTCGTTTTCTGCCGCCTGTTTTCAAACAATTTTACTGCCAGTCTCGCGAGAGATTTGTGTTGATGACGTCATTTCCTGTTTCTTTTTTGTGTTGTATTTTAATTTCACCTTTATTTTTATTTAATAACCAGGTAAACTAGTTGAGAATAAATTCTCATTTACAACTGCGACCTGGCCAAGATAAAGCAAAACAGTGCGACACAAACAACAACACAGAGTTACACATGGAAATAAACAAACAAACAGTCAATAATACAGTAGAAAGAAAAAACCTCCTTGTAAAAAAAATATTTGCCCTCTCTCACTCATCATGTGGCTTTCTCACCTTTCACAAGTCGGAGTGTGAATTGCAAAAAAATGTTTTAACAAAAAATGGGAAAATAATTAATTGCACCACCATCTAACACTAAATATACACCACTATCCCCAACAAACCCACTACTTTGGCCCCAACAGATCCTACACACCATGCAGGCCGTTGGCCTGGAAGGATGTAAACACTTCTCTCAAACCACCCCCCCATTAGTTCATACTATGATCTCTGACACCCCAAAAATTCTCTGTTGCTGCTTTCACCAAATCAATCTTATGTGATGTCCACTCTATCTGTGAGATACAATGAATTACCATAGCAAATAACACACGATTGGGGTGGCAAGTAAGCCTAGTTGTTAGAGGATTGGGCCAGTAATCGGGAAGGTTGCTGGATCGAATCCCATCAGCTGACAAGGTAAAAATCTGTCGTTCTCCCCAGTAGGCCGTTACTGTAAATTAGAATTTGTTCTTAACTGAATGCCTGGTTAAATGTTTTTTTGTTTGAATTTGAAGAAATCCTTACTAGGTTAAATGTCTACTCATCCTCTCTGGCTCTCTCTCTCTCTCTTCAGGACTTCTCTCAAAAACCACTGTAGTTTTTCTGCACTAAATACAGAATTAAAAATATATATTTTTGACATGGCTGCAGGAAAAGTTGTTTCAGTTGTTTGAAAAATGCAAAATTCTTCAACTTATGTATGGGGGTTCAGCCCCCGCTCAAGACCACCCCCCAGCCATCCACACCTAGGACTTTGTGCCTCCTCCGATTTTTGGGGTGCATGACGCCCCTACAAGCACCATAGCGGGTTCGAAGCATAGGTCCTCAGAGAATAGCAAATATAACCCCCTTCACCCCATGGACATTTATCCTCCTAGGCCTCCATCGCCCTGCCCCTCACAATGGACATTTATCTGCCTGGGCCTCCATCGCCCTGCCCCTCACAATGGACATTTATCCTCCCTGCCCTCGCCGCCAATGGACATTTATCTGCCTGGGCCTCCATCGCCCTGCCCCTCACAATGGACATTTATCTGCCTGGGCCTCCATCGCCCTGCCCCTCACAATGGACATTTATCTGCCTGCAAGATATGAGCTGAGACTGCCATACATTTAAAAAAATCTGAAATGTGATATTTACTTACTTTTCTATTTTGAGTAAGCCTAGGTTCTTAACACAGGTTAATGTTTATAAAACATTATATAGAACAAGGGAGCTCTGAATACAAAACATATGTAGTAATAATAACAGCCCAGATACTATCGGTCTATGTAGTAATAATAACAGATACTATCGGTCTATGTAGTAATAATAACAGATACTATCGGTCTATGTAGTAATAATAACAGATACTATCGGTCTATGTAGTAATAATAACAGATACTATCGGTCTATGTAGTAATAATAACAGATACTATCGGTCTATGTAGTAATAATAACAGATACTATCGGTCTATGTAGTAATAATAACAGATACTATCGGTCTATGTAGTAATAATAACAGATACTATCGGTCTATGTAGTAATAATAACAGATACTATCGGTCTATGTAGTAATAATAACAGATACTATCGGTCTATGTAGTAATAATAACAGACAGACAGACCTGTTCATATTTACAATACTTATGTAAATGTAATATTTCAATGTTTTAAAAAAAAATTATAAACTTGCTTAAGTTTCTAAAAAACCTGTTTTTGTTTTGTCATTATGCGGTATTGTGTGAAGATTTAATACATTTTAGAATAAGGCTGTAAAGTAACAAAATGTGGGAGAAAAAAAAGTCAAAAGGGTCTGAATACTTTTCCAAAATGCAGTGTATCTATATCAGCTGTACAGGCCAGGCCGTCTGTCTGCCTGTCTGGCCGTCTGTCTGCCTGTCCGGCCGTCTGTCTGTTGTTTCCCGGGCTGTGAAGGCTGCAGCTGTACGGTTAAGGAATGGAGGTCAGAACAGAACACACCCTTGGGAAGGACATGAGGCTCCACTCTGTCTCTACTCACCAAACCACTGTATTCCTTTATTTAGGTCAGCAGCCGTCTGAGGCACTGCGTCTCAGGTTGCTAGAGGCGTCACTACAGACACCCTGGTTCGAATCCGGGCTGTATCACAACCGACCCGTGATTGGGAGTCCCATAGGGCGGCGCAGAATTGGCGCCCAGCATCGTCCTGTGTAGGCCCGTCATTGTAAATAAGAATTTGTTCTTAACTGACGTGCCTAGTTAAATAAAGGTTAATTTAAAAAAAAAAAAAACCTGCCGCGCATCGGTGTCCTACAGATGTAGGGTCTTAATTTGATCCAGTTTGCTACAGCAGGAAAATAATCCCGCAGCAACAGGAAATGTGAATTATTATGTGGATATATAACTAATGGACATGTTTTGTAGAGGTTGATACATGATACTTTTACAACCTTGAATGAACAACTATTTTGCATTTCCTGCGGCGCAGGAAGATTCTCAGCAAACAGAATAGTGATCAAATTAAGAGTCCTACATCTGTATGTAGGGCTATATCTGGGATATTATCCCGCTGTGCATTGACCTCCTACAGGGCTAGATCTGGGATATTAACCCCCTGTGCATTGACCTCCTACAGGGCTAGATATAGGATATTAACCCGCTGTACATTGACCTCCTACAGGGCTAGATCTGGGATATTAACCCGCTGTGCATTGACCTCCTACAGGGCTATATCTGGGATATTAACCCGCTGTGCATTGACCTCCTACAGGACTAGATCTGGGATATTAA
>NW_021822856.1:5000-15000 GCF_901001165.1 Salmo trutta | reverse complement strand
TAAACTACTGGTTAAACTACTCCTCCAGTACCCTACACACACCTGGTTAAATTACTGGTTAAACTACTGGTTAAGCTACTGGTTAAACTACTGGTTAAACTACTGGTTAAACTACTGGTTAAACTACTGGTTAAGCTACTGGTTAAACTACTGATTAAACTACTGGTTAAACTACTGGTTAAACTACTGATTAAACTACTGGTTAAACTACTGGTTAAACTACTGGTTAAACTACAGATTAAACTACTGGTTAAACTACTGGTTAAACTACCGGTTAAACTACCGATTAAACTACCGGTTAAACTACTGGTTAAACTACTGGTTAAACTACTGATTAAACTACTGGTTAAACTACTGGTTAAACTACTGGTTAAACTACTGGTTAAACTACTGGTTAAGCTACTGGTTAAACTACTGATTAAACTACTGGTTAAACTACTGGTTAAACTACTGATTAAACTACTGATTAAAGTACTGGTTAAACTACTGATTAAACTACTGGTTAAACTACTGGTTAAACTACTGGTTAAACTACAGATTAAACTACTGGTTAAACTACTGGTTAAACTACTGGTTAAACTACCGGTTAAACTACCGATTAAACTACCGGTTAAACTACCGATTAAACTACCGGTTAAACTACCGGTTAAACTACTGGTTAAACTACTGGTTAAACTACTGATTAAACTACTGGTTAAACTACTGGTTAAACTACTGATTAAACTACTGATTAAACTACTGGTTAAACTACTGATTAAACTACTGGTTAAACTACTGGTTAAACTACTGGTTAAACTACCGGTTAAACTACCGATTAAACTACCGATTAAACTACTGGTTAAACTACTGGTTAAACTACTGATTAAACTACTGATTAAACTACTGGTTAAACTACTGGTTAAACTACTGATTAAACTACTGGTTAAACTACTGATTAAACTACTGGTTAAACTACACCTCCAGTACCCTACCCACACATGATTAAACTACTGGTTAAACTACTGGTTAAACTACTGATTAAACTACTGGTTAAACTACACCTCCAGTACCCTACACACACCTGATTAAACTACTGGTTAAACTACTGATTAAACTACTGGTTAAACTACTGGTTAAACTACCGATTAAACTACTGGTTAAACTACTGATTAAACTACTGGTTAAACTACTCCTCCAGTACCCTGTATGAAGGAGGGCAGAGAGCCTGGTAGGCGACCGAATAATACAGATGGTATCTGGGTCCATGTTATACTGTATGAAGGAGGACAGAGAGCCTGGTAGGCGACCGAATACTACAGATGGTATCTGGGTCCATGTTATACTGTATGAAGGAGGACAGAGAGCCTGGTAGGCGACCGAATACTACAGATGGTATCTGGGTAACAGCATCTAGGCTGGGTGATGTGGGGGGGGGGGGGGGGGGGGGTGACAGCGTCTAGGCTGGGTGATGTGACTCCACTAAGGGGGAGGGTGGGGGGAGAGAGAGAGAGGGTGACAGCGTCTAGGCTGGGTGATGTGACTCCATTAAGGGGGAGGGTGGGGGAGGGTGAGGGGGGAGAGAGAGAGAGAGAGAGAGGGTGACAGCGTCCAGGCTGGATGGTGTGGCTCCACTAAGGGGGAGGGTGGGGGAGAGAGAGAGAGGGTGACAGCGTCCAGGCTGGGTGATGTGACTCCATTAAGGGGGAGGGTGGGGGAGGGTGAGGGGGGAGAGAGAGAGAGGGTGACAGTGTCCAGGCTGGATGGTGTGGCTCCATTAAGGGGGAGGGTGGGGGAGGGTGAGGGGGGAGAGAGAGAGAGAGAGAGGGTGACAGCGTCCAGGCTGGATGGTGTGGCTCCACTAAGGGGGAGGGTGGGGGGAGAGAGAGAGAGAGAGGGAGACAGCGTCTAGGCTGAGTGATGTGACTCCACTAAGGGGGAGGGAGGGGGGGGAGAGAGAGAGAGAGAGAGGGAGACACGCGCAGAATGTCTGACGTTGCTGTACCAGCCGCACCGCAGACAGAGAGGCGTCACCATTAAATCCTCCTCGCTTGTACACGCACGCACACACACACACACACACACAGACACGCACGCACGCACGCACACACACACAGACACGCACGCACACACACACACACCCACACACACACAGACACGCGCGCGCACGCACACACACACACACACAGACACAGACATGCGCGCGCACGCACACACACGTGCGCGCGCGCACACACACACACACACACACACACACACACACCCCACTCCAGAGGGAAAGTGAGTTGTCCAGGTCTGTTCTAGTCTATGACGCCACTGGGAGGACACGGTAGATATACTATATACATCCACTGGGAGGACACGGTAGATATACTATATACATCCACTGGGAGGACACGGTAGATATACTATATACATCCACTGGGAGGACACGGTAGATATACTATATACATCCACTGGGAGGACACGGTAGATATACTATATACATCCACTGGGAGGACACGGTAGATATACTATATACATCCACTGGGAGGACACGGTAGATATACTATATACATCCACTGGGAGGACACGGTAGATATACTATATACATCCACTGGGAGGACGCGGTAGATATACTATATACATCCACTGGGAGGACACGGTAGATATACTATATACATCCACTGGGAGGACACGGTAGATATACTATATACATCCACTGGGAGGACACGGTAGATATACTATATACATCCACTGGGAGGACACGGTAGATATACTATATACATCCACTGGGAGGACACGGTAGATATACTATATACATCCTGAAGGACTTATTAAGGACTTTATTTTTATTTCACCTTTATTTAACCATGTTGGATAGTTGAGAACAAGTTCTCATTTACAACTGCGACCTGGCCAAGATAAAGCAAAGCAGTTTGACAACATACAACAACACAGAGTTACACATGGAATAAACAAAACATACAGTCAATAATACAGTAGAAAAAATAAGTCTATGTACAATGTGAGCAAATGAGGTGAGATAAGGGAGGTAAAGGTGAAATAGGCCATGGTGGCAAAGTAAATACAATATAGCAAGTAAAACACTGGAATGGTAGATTTGTAGTGGAAGAAAGTGCAAAGTAGAAATATAAATAATGGGGTGCAAAGGAGCAAAAATAAATAAATACAGTAGGGGAAGAGGTAGTAGTTTGGGCTTTAAAAACATACATATCGATTAGACCTTTGAACCTGAAAATGAATCTCCCTTCCTCTTGTCTATCCTCCTTCCTCCCCCTCCTTTTTTAAATGGAAACGACAGGTGATCTATTCTCTGAACACTAAGAACGAAGAGCAGGAGGCGGCCCTTCAGGCCGTCAGCCACGCCCGCCAGGAAGAGCTGAGGCGGGTTACCGCGGAGACGTGTACCGACGGGGAGGAGTCGGTAGTGCTCAGGACACGCCTCTCGGAGCTGCGGGAAACTCTAGCTCAGGTATCCGTTCTGTCCGTCTATCACCCCAAGTCTGTACCAGTGTGGATCTCCACAGGTTAATTTAACTGCGTGGGTCTTCACCTCCAGGTTCAGGGAGACTTCGAGAACTACCGTGTCCAGGTAGAGGAGAGGGATCGTGGGGTAGAGGCAGAGCTGAGGAGGGACTACGAGGAAAAGCTCCAAGCCCTGGAGCTGGAGAGACAGGAGGCCCGGGCCCGACTCAACACGGCCCACGACGAGAGCCTCCGACTGGGGAGAGAACTGGAGACGGCTGGGGAGTCCGCACATTGCCTGGAGGTTCAATGTGACGAACTACGGAGGAAAGGAGAAGAGGAGCGAGGGAAGGGGAAAGAGGAGGAGACGGAGAGAATGCGACTCCTCTCGGAGGAGGTGAAGACTCTGAGGAAAGGGAAGGAGCAAGCGGAGGAAGAGAGGGAGAGAGCAGTGAGAGAGGAGAGGGAGAGAGCAGTGAGAGAGGAGAGGGAGGAATGGGAGAGGGAGAGAGCAGTGAGAGAGGAGAGGGAGAGAGCAGTGAGAGAGGAGAGGGAGGAATGGGAGAGGGAGAGAGCAGTGAGAGAGGAGAGGGAGAGAGCAGTGAGAGAGGAGAGGGAGGAATGGGAGAGGGAGAGAGCAGTGAGAGAGGAGAGGGAGAGAGCAGTGAGAGAGGAGAGGGAGGAATGGGAGAGGGAGAGAGCAGTGAGAGAGGAGAGGGAGAGAGCAGTGAGAGAGGAGAGGGAGAGAGCAGTGAGAGAGGAGAGGGAGGAATGGGAGAGGGAGAGAGCAGTGAGAGAGGAGAGGGGAGAAGTGGGAGAGGGAGAGAGCAGTGAGAGAGGAGAGGGAGAGAGCAGTGAGAGAGGAGAGGGAGGAATGGGAGAGGGAGAGAGCAGTGAGAGAGGAGAGGGAGAAGTGGGAGAGGCGGATGAAGGAGGTGACAGAGGAGAAGGAGGAGGAGAAGAGAAGCATGGAGGAGGCGTGCAGGGAGGAGAGACGGCAGTGGGAGGCGAGAGAGGAGGAGGAGAAGAGAGGGATGAGTACAGTATTGAGAGAGAGAGTGAGGAAGGCGGAGGGAGAGATGGAGGGCAGTCTGCAGCGACTCAACGAGAGCAAGAGACACGCTGCCAAACTACAGGACAGAATACAGGTACTCACCCTAACAGGACAGAATACAGGTACTCACCTTAACAGGACAGAATACAGGTACTCACCCTAACAGGACAGAATACAGGTACGCACCCTAACAGGACAGAATACAGGTACTCACCCTAACAGGACAGAATACAGGTACTCACCCTAACAGGACAGAATACAGGTACTCACCCTAACTGGACAGAATACAGGTACTCACCCTAACAGGACATAATACAGGTACTCACCCTAACAGGACAGAATACAGGTACTCACCCTAACAGGACAGAATACAGGACAGAATACAGGTACGCACCCTAACAGGACAGAATACAGGTACTCACCCTAACAGGACAGAATACAGGTACTCACCCTAACAGGACAGAATACAAGTACTCAACCTAACAGGACAGAATACAGGACAGAATACAGGTACTCACCCTAACAGGACAGAATACAGGTACTCACCCTAACTG
This sequence comes from Salmo trutta, assembly GCF_901001165.1. Taxonomy (NCBI): domain Eukaryota; kingdom Metazoa; phylum Chordata; class Actinopteri; order Salmoniformes; family Salmonidae; genus Salmo; species Salmo trutta. Next base: position 9,948 of record NW_021822856.1, on the reverse strand, counting down.
GACAGAATACAGGTACTCACCCTCACAGGACAGAATACAGGTACGCACCCTAACAGGACAGAATACAGGTACTCACTCTAACAGGACAGAATACAGGTACTCACCCTAACAGGACAGAATACAGGACAGAATACAGGTACTCACCCTAACAGGGCAGAATACAGGTACTCACCCTAACAGGACAGAATACAGGACAGAATACAGGTACTCACCTTAACAGGACAGAATACAGGTACTCACCCTAACAGGACAGAATGCAGGTACTCACCCTAACAGGACAGAATACAGGACAGAATACAGGTACTCACCCTAACAGGACAGAATACAGGTACTCACCCTAACAGGTCAGAATACAGGACAGAATACAGGACAGAATACAGGTACTCACCCTAACAGGACAGAATACAGGTACTCACCCTAACAGGTCAGAATACAGGACAGAATACAGGTACTCACCCTAACAGGACAGAATACAGGTACTCACCCTAACAGGACAGAATACAGGACAGAATACAGGTACTCACCCTAACAGGACAGAATACAGGTACTCACCCTAACAGGACAGAATACAGGTACTCACCCTAACAGGTCAGAATACAGGACAGAATACAGGTACTCACCCTAACAGGACAGAATACAGGACAGAATACAGGTACTCACCCTAACAGGACAGAATACAGGTACTCACCCTAACAGGACAGAATACAGGTACTCACCCTAACAGGACAGAATACAGGTACTCACCCTAACAGGACAGAATACAGGTACTCACCCTAACAGAACAGAATACAGGACAGAATACAGGTACTCACCCTAACAGGACAGAATACAGGACAGAATACAGGTACTCACCCTAACAGGACACAATACAGGTACTCACCCTAACAGGACAGAATACAGGTACTCACCCTAACAGGACAGAATACAGGTACTCACCCTAACAGGACAGAATACAGGTACTCACCCTAACAGGGCAGAATACAGGTACTCACCCTAACAGGACAGAATACAGGTACTCACCCTAACAGGACAGAATACAGGACAGAATACAGGTACTCACCCTAACAGGACAGAATACAGGACAGAAGGTACTCACCCTAACAGGACATAATACAGGTACTCACCCTAACAGGACAGAATACAGGTACTCACCCTAACAGGACAGAATACAGGTACACACCCTAACAGGACAGAATACAGGACAGAATACAGGTACTCACCCTAACAGGACAGAATACAGGACAGAATACAGGTGCTCACCCTAACAGGACAGAATACAGGTATTCACCCTAACAGGGCAGAATACAGGTACTCACCCTAACAGGACAGAATACAGGTACTCACCCTAACAGGACAGAATACAGGACAGAATACAGGTACTCACCCTAACAGGACAGAATACAGGTACTCACCCTAACAGGACAGAATACAGGTACTCAAACTAACAGGACAGAATACAGGTACTCACCCTAACAGGTTAGAATACAGGTACTCACCCTAACAGGACAGAATACAGGTACTCACCCTAACAGGACAGAATACAGGTACTCACCCTAACAGGACAGAATACAGGTACTCACCCTAACAGGTTAGAATACAGGTACTCAAACTAACAGGACAGAATACAGGTACTCACCCTAACAGGACAGAATACAGGTACTCACCCTAACAGGTCAGAATGCAGGTACTTACCCTAACAGGACAGGATACAGGTACTTACCCTAACAGGACAGAACACAGGTACTCACCCTAACAGGACAGAATACAGGACAGAATACAGGTACTCACCCTAACAGGACAGAACACAGGTACTTACCCTAACAGGACAGAACACAGGTACTCACCCTAACAGGACAGAATACAGGTACTCACCCTAACAGGACAGAATACAGGTACTCACCCTAACAGGACAGAATACAGGTACTCACCCTAACAGGACAGAATACAGGTATTCACCCTAACAGGACAGAATACAGGTACTCACCCTAATAGGACAGAATACAAGTACTCACCCTCACAGGACAGAATACAGGTTCTCACCCTAACAGGACAGAATACAGGTACTCACCCTAACAGGACAGAATACAGGTACTCACCCTAACAGGACAGAATACAGGTACTCACCCTAACAGGACAGAATACAGGTACTCACCCTAACAGGTTAGAATACAGGTACTCACCCTAACAGGTTAGAATACAGGTACTCACACGGTGGTTTTACTATCCTTTTGGGGACCAAAACATTTTATTCCCATTCAAAATCATATTTTCCCTGACCCGTAATCCTAACCCCAAGCCCAAAAACAAAATTTAAACCTAATCCCTAACCCTAAACCTAACCCTAACCCTAACTCTAAACCTAACCCCTTATCCTAAGTCTAAACCTAACCCCTAAACCCTAACTCTAAACCTAAACCCTAACTCTAAACCTAACTCTGACTCTAAACCTAACCCCTTATCCTAACTCTAAACCTAACCCCTAACCCTAACTCTAAACCTAACCCCTAACCCTAAACCTAACCCCTAACCCTAACCCCTAACTCTAACCCTAAACATAACCCTAACCCCTAACTCTAACCCTAACTCTAAACCTAACCCCTAACCCCTAACTCTAACCCTAAACATAACCCTAACCCCTAACTCTAAACCTAACCCTAACTCTAAAGCTAACCCTTAATCCTTTCTCTAAACCTAACCCCTAAACCTAACCCCTAACCCTAACTCTAAACCTAACCCCTTATCCTAAGTCTAAACCTTATCCAAACACTAAACCTAACCCCTTATTCTAACACTAAACCTAACCCTAACTCTAAACCTAACCCCTTATCCTAACTCTAACCCCTAACCCTAAACCTAACTCTAAACCTAACCCCTAAACCTAACCCCTAACCCTAACTCTAAACCTAACCCCTAACCCCTAACTCTAAACCTAACCCCTTATCCTAACTCTAAACCTAACCCCTAACCCTAACTCTAAACCTAACCCCTAACCCCTAACTCTAAACCTAACCCCTAACCCTAACTCTAAACCTAACCCCTAACCCCTAACTCTAAACCTAACCCCTAACCCTAACTCTAAACCTAACCCCTAACCCCTAACCCTTTCTCTAAACCTAACCCCTAACCCTAACTCTAAACCTAACCCTAACTCTAAACCTAACCCTAACCCCTAACTCTAAACCTAACCCTAACTCTAAACCTAACCCCTAACCCCTAACCCTTTCTCTAAACCTAACCCTTAAACCTAACTCTAAACCTAAGCCCTAACCCTAACTCTAACCCCTTATCCTAACTCTAACCCCTTATCCTAACTCTAACCCCTTAACCTAACCCCTAATCCTAATCCTAACTCTAACCCTAACCCCTTATCCTAACTCTAACCCCTAAACCTAACTCTAAACCTAACCCCTAACTCTAAGCCCTAAACCTAACCCCTTATCCTAACTCTAACCCCTAATCCTAACTCTAACCCTAACTCCTTATCCTAACTCTAACCCCTTATCCTAACTCTAACCCTAATCCTAACTCTAACTCCTTATCCTAACTCTAACCCCTAATCCTAACTCTAACTCCTTATCCTAACTCTAACCCCTAATCCTAACTCTAACTCCTTATCCTAACTCTAACTCCTTATCCTAACTCTAACCCCTTATCGTAACTCTAATCCTAACCCAAAAGCCTAAAATAGCATTTTTTCCTTGTGGGGACCGACGAAATGTCCCCCTTGTTTTGCTATCCTTTTGAAGACTACTGGTACCCACAGTGATAGTCAAACCACACACACACATACACACACACACACACACACACACACACACACACACACACACACACACACACACACAACACACACACACACACACACACACACACACATACACACACACACACACCACACACACACACACACACACACACACACACACACACACACACACACACACACACACACACACACACACACACACACACCACACACACAGGCCCTGAATGAATAGAGATTCCTAGTCTTTAATTTGCCAGTGATGCTGTTTCCTGTGTATTCATCCTTCCAGCCTTGCTGCTGTTGGTTTCCCTGTGTGAACCTCACCCTCTACTTCCTACCATCTCTCTCTCTCTCTCTCTAGGACCTGGAGGATGAGTTAGAGTCGGGGAGGAGGCGTGTCTCGGAGGCAGAAGGTGGGGCTAAGAGGGCATGGGAGGAGTTAGTCGTGGCCAAAGAGCGATTACTGCTGCAGGAGGAGGAGCTGCAGAGCAAATCAGGTAATCAATCAATCAACCAATCAATCAATCAACCAACCAATCAACCAATCAACCAATCAATCAACCAATCAACCAATCAATCAACCAGTCAACCAATCAACCAATCAACCAATCACTCAATCAATCAATCAACCAATCAATCAATACATCAACCAACCAATCAATCAATCAATTAATAAATGAATTCATCAATACATTAGTAAAAAAATCTAAGAATTAATCAACCAATTAATCAATTAATTAATTAATTAATACATCAATACATTAATAAAACAATCTAAGAATCAATCAACCAATTAATAAATTAATACATCAATCCACTAATCAATAAATCAACCAACCATTCAATAATTTTATCAATCAATCAATCAATAAAGGAGTTTAAAAATGTAATGTGTATGTCCTTCTGTGAACGTATTTGTGCATTCCGTGTGTGTGTGTGTGTATCAGAGGAGCTGCTGAGTCGTGGTGTGTGTGAGGGGTGTGTGTGTGTGAACGTGGAGGAGTTGAAAGGTCAGGTGAACAAACTGCAGAGCAGGAACAGAGAGCTGGAGTTACAGAGCAGTGGGAGGAACAACGACCACACCAGGCAGATACGACAGGTACACACACACACACACACACACACACACACACACACACACACACACCAACTTTTAACTTTGAATGAAACCCAGTAATGTGA
>NW_021822856.1:0-2500 GCF_901001165.1 Salmo trutta | reverse complement strand
CATTACAGACAGCTAGTCTGAGTCCCAGACAGACCAGGAAGACATTACAGACAGCTAGTCTGACTGAGTCCCAGACAGAACCAGGAAGACATTACAGACAGCTAGTCTGACTGAGTCCCAGACAGAACCAGAAGACATTACAGACAGCTAGTCTGACTGAGTCCCAGACAGAACCAGGAAGACATTACAGACAGCTAGTCTGACTGAGTCCCAGACAGAACCAGGAAGACATTACAGACAGCTAGTCTGAGTCCCAGACAGAACCAGGAAGACATTACAGACAGCTAGTCTGACTGAGTCCAGACAGAACCAGGAAGACATTACAGACAGCTAGTCTGAGTCCCAGACAGAACCAGGAAGACATTACAGACAGCTAGTCTGACTGAGTCCCAGACAGAACCAGGAAGTCATTACAGACAGCTAGTCTGAGTCCCAGACGGAACCAGGAAGACATTACAGACAGCTAGTCTGACTGAGTCCCAGACAGAACCAGGAAGACATTACAGACAGCTAGTCTGAGTCCCAGACAGAACCAGGAAGACATTACAGACAGCTAGTCTGAGTCCCAGACAGAACCAGGAAGACATTACAGACAGCTAGTCTGACTGAGTCCCAGACAGAACCAGGAAGACATTACAGACAGCTAATCCGAGTCCCAGACAGAACCAGGAAGACATTACAGACAGCTAGTCTGACTGAGTCCCAGACAGAACCAGGAAGACATTACAGACAGCTAGTCTGACTGAGTCCCAGACAGAACCAGGAAGACATTACAGACAGCTAGTCTGAGTCCCAGACAGAACCAGGAAGACATTACAGACAGCTAGTCTGAGTCCCAGACAGAACCAGGAAGACATTACAGACAGCTAGTCTGAGTCCCAGACAGAACCAGGAAGACATTACAGACAGCTAGTCTGTCTGAGTCCCAGACAGAACCAGGAAGACATTACAGACAGCTAGTCTGAGTCCCAGACAGAACCAGGAAGACATTACAGACAGCTAGTCTGACTGAGTCCCAGACAGAACCAGGAAGACATTACAGACAGCTAGTCTGAGTCCCAGACAGAACCAGGAAGACATTACAGACAGCTAGTCTGAGTCCCAGACAGAACCAGGAAGACATTACAGACAGCTAGTCTGAGTCCCAGACAGAACCAGGAAGACATTACAGACAGCTAGTCTGAGTCCCAGACAGAACCAGGAAGACATTACAGACAGCTAGTCTGTGAGTCCCAGACAGAACCAGGAAGACATTACAGACAGCTAGTCTGACTGAGTCCCAGACAGAACCAGGAAGACATTACAGACAGCTAGTCTGAGTCCCAGACAGAACCAGGAAGACATTACAGACAGCTATCTGAGTCCCAGACAGAACCAGGAAGACATTACAGACAGCTAGTCTGACTGAGTCCCAGACAGAACCAGAAAGACATTACAGACAGCTAGTCTGAGTCCCAGACAGAACCAGGAAGACATTACAGACAGCTAGTCTGACTGAGTCCAGACAGAACCAGGAAGACATTACAGACAGTAGTCTGACTGAGTCCCAGACAGAACCAGGAAGACATTACAGACAGCTAGTCTGAGTCCCAGACAGAACCAGGAAGACATTACAGACAGCTAGTCTGAGTCCCAGACGAACCGGAAGACATTACAGACAGCTAGTCTGAGTCCCAGACAGAACCAGGAAGACATTACAGACAGCTAGTCTGACTGAGTCCCAGACAGAACCAGGAAGACATTACAGACAGCTAGTCTGACTGAGTCCCAGACAGAACCAGGAAGACATTACAGACAGCTAGTCTGACTGAGTCCCAGACAGAACCAGGAAGACATTACAGACAGCTAGTCTGACTGAGTCCCAGACAGAACCAGAAGACATTACAGACAGCTAGTCTGAGTCCCAGACAAACCAGGAAGACATTACAGACAGCTACCTGAGTCCCAGACAGAACCAGGAAGACATTACAGACAGCTAGTCTGACTGAGTCCCAGACAGAACCAGGAAGACATTACAGACAGCTAGTCTGACTGAGTCCAGACAGAACCAGGAAGACATTACAGACAGCTAATCCGAGTCCCAGACAGAACCAGGAAGACATTACAGACAGCTAGTCTGACTGAGTCCCAGACAGAACCAGGAAGACATTACAGACAGCTAGTCTGACTGAGTCCCAGACAGAACCAGGAAGACATTACAGACAGCTAGTCTGAGTCCCAGACAGAACCAGGAAGACATTACAGACAGCTAGTCTGAGTCCCAGACAGAACCAGGAAGACATTACAGACAGCTAGTCTGAGTCCCAGACAGAACCAGGAAGACATTACAGACAGCTAGTCTGACTGAGTCCCAGACAGAACCAGGAGACATTACAGACAGCTAGTCTGAGTCCAGACAGAACCAGGAAGACATTACAGACAGCTAGTCTGAGTCCAGACAGAACCAGGAAGTCATTACAGACAGCTAGTCTGAGTCCCAGACAGAACCAGGAAGACATTA
>NW_021822855.1:97500-102500 GCF_901001165.1 Salmo trutta | reverse complement strand
AACAGTCTCAGGGAATCGGGAGAAAGAGCGCGTCAGAGTGGGACACTTCTTAAAATACACCTGGGGGGACAAAATAGAGGTTAGAAAGGTGCTAGAAGTTTCTAGAAGGAACTAAGAAAAAATGAGAAACTAGAAGTGAAGAAAATGTATCTATTGAGTGACCTCGGGAATACACACATTTGCCTGGGATTTTGTAAAACTTCAGAAAACTGCGGACTGTTGAAAGACACACACACAAACACTAGTTTGAGAAAAGGTAAGTCACTTGTTAAAAGATCTCGTACCCTGACAGCCAATAAGGCCATGCAGACTCCCTGTGCTTGGAAGGCTAGGTACACGCCCCTTTTAGTCAAACGACTAATCCTGAGAGTCTTCACGTTGGACTTCCTCTCTCCGCCCCTCCGGAGCAGGAAGTCAGCTGCTACTGTGTCCACCTGGGGATCAGAGGGTTAGACAGGATGGTAAACCAAGAAGGTAATCTGGAGGGATCAGAAGGTAATCTGGAGGGATCAGAAGGTAATCTGGAGGGATCAGAGGGTTAGACAGGATGGTAAACCAAGAAGGTAATCTGGAGGGATCAGAGGGTTAGACAGGATGGTAAACCAAGAAGGTAATCTGGAGGGATCAGAGGGGTAGACAGGATGGTAAACCAAGAAGGTAATCTGGAGGGATCAGAGGGTTAGACAGGATGGTAAACCAAGAAGGTAATCTGGAGGGATCAGAGGGGTAGACAGGATGGTAAACCAAGAAGGTAATCTGGAGGGATCAGAGGGTTAGACAGGATGGTGAACCAAGAAGGTAATCTGGAGGGATCAGAGGGTTAGACAGGATGGTAAACCAAGAAGGTAATCTGGAGGGATCAGAGGGGTAGACAGGATGGTAAACCAAGAAGGTAATCTGGAGGGATCAGAGGGGTAGACAGGATGGTGAACCAAGAAGGTAATCTGGAGGGATCTTCCTGTAATGGTCCATAAACAAACTAACAAGACCAGGGAAGGATTTTGGTTGTTTGTTTGGTTTTCAATGGGGACAAACTCCTACCCTGTTAGTAAGTTCTCTGACTCTTAATACACTAGCTAGCTTCAAGTCCGTTTCTTCAGGAGCTGCATACGGCTTCACCACATAGCCACGAAAGTGACAAAATGACACATTTACCATATTTGTCTAAAAATGCCTTTATTTGAAAGGAGTGCTGTATTGCACTTCAGACACTCCAGTCACGACGTTGTATGTATCCGTTGTAACCGTACCTTAGTATAGGGGTTTTCCATCCAGGCAGGATGTGTGTTGGTAGCTTCGTCCGTGTCCGTCTGATAGTAATACAGATTAAACGTCTCTTTACAGGACCAGTGGGAGTTATAGGGAAGAGACGAACACTCGATCATCGTAAACCTGTCAATCAATATATAGATCGATACAATAATCAATTAAATCAACAAGTCAATCAAATGTATTCATGAAGCCCGTTTTATATCATGTGTTACAGAAACCCAGTCTAAAACTGCAAAGAGCAGGCAATGCAGAGGCAGAAGCATAGAGGCTTAGCAAAAACTCCCTAGAAGGAAGAAACCTAGAGAGTGACCCAGCGACCACAAACAATGAATCAACCAATCACTGAACATCTTTTATAAACCAATCAACCAATCAGTGTGTCCGTACCGTATCTCTACGTAGAGCACGGAGGCAGTCCTTCGGGGGATCAGCCGGCTCCTAAGCCAATGAGAGGTGCTGCTGTCTCCAGGACACAGCTGATAGGTCCTCACACTAGTCCCTTCATCATCATGACCACTCATCTCCTCCCATTGAGACTTCATATAATACAGGTTAGAGTGTTATTACATCATATAATACAGGTTAGAGTGTTATTACATCATATAATACAGGTTAGAGTGTTATTACATCATATAATACAGGTTAGAGTGTTATTACATCATATAATACAGGTTAGAGTGTTATTACATCATATAATACAGGTTAGAGTGTTGTGACATCATATAATACAGGTTAGAGTGTTATTACATCATATAATACAGGTTAGAGTGTTATGACATCATATAATACAGGTTAGAGTGTTATGACATCATATAATACAGGTTAGAGTGTTATTACATCATATAATACAGGTTAGAGTGTTATTACATCATATAATACAGGTTAGAGTGTTATTACATCATATAATACAGGTTAGAGTGTCGTGACATCATATAATACAGGTTAGAGTGTTATTACATCATATAATACAGGTTAGAGTGTTATTACATCATATAATACAGGTTAGAGTGTTATTACATCATATAATACAGGTTAGAGTGTTATTACATCATATAATACAGGTTAGAGTGTTGTGACATCATATAAAACAGGTTAGAGTGTTATTACATCATATAATACAGGTTAGAGTGTTATTACATCATATAATACAGGTTAGAGTGTTATTACATCATATAATACAGGTTAGAGTGTTATGACATCATATAATACAGGTTAGAGTGTTATTACATCATATAATACAGGTTAGAGTGTTATTACATCATATAATACAGGTTAGAGTGTTGTGACATCATATAATACAGGTTAGAGTGTTATAACATCATATAATACAGGTTAGAGTGTTATTACATCATATAATACAGGTTAGAGTGTTGTGACATCATATAAAACAGGTTAGAGTGTTGTTAACATCATATAATACAGGTTAGAGTGTTATTACATCATATAATACAGGTTAGAGTGTTATTACATCATATAATACAGGTTAGAGTGTTATGACATCATATAATACAGGTTAGAGTGTTATGACATCATATAATACAGGTTAGAGTGTTATTACATCACATAATACAGGTTAGAGTGTTATTACATCATATAATACAGGTTAGAGTGTTATTACATCATATAATACAGGTTAGAGTGTTATTACATCATATAATACAGGTTAGAGTGTTATTACATCATATAATACAGGTTAGAGTGTTATTACATCATATAATACAGGTTAGAGTGTTATAACATCATATAATACAGGTTAGAGTGTTATTGCATCATATAATACAGGTTAGAGTGTTATGACATCATATAATACAGGTTAGAGTGTTATGACATCATATAATACAGGTTAGAGTATATGACATCATATAATACAGGTTAGAGTGTTGTGACATCATATAATACAGGTTAGAGTTTTATGACATCATATAATACAGGTTAGAGTGTTATGACATCATATAATACAGGTTAGAGTGTTATTACATCATATAATACAGGTTAGAGTGTTATAACATCATATAATACAAGTTAGAGTGTTATTACATCACATAATACAGGTTAGAGTGTTATTACATCATATACTACAGGTTAGAGTGTTATTACATCATATAATACAGGTTAGAGTGTTATGACATCATATAATACAGCTTAGAGCGTTATTACATCATATAATACAGGTTAGAGTGTTATAACATCATATAATACAGGTTAGAGTGTTATTACATCATATAATACAGGTTAGAGTGTTATTACATCATATAATACAGGTTAGAGTGTTATGACATCATATAATACAGGTTAGAGTGTTATTACATCATATAATACAGGTTAGAGTGTTATGACATCATAATACAGGTCAGAGTGTTATTACAACATATAATACAGGTTAGAGTGTAATTACATCATATAATATAGGTTAGAGTGTTATTACATCATATAATACAGGTTAGAGTGTTATGACATCATAATACAGGTCAGAGTGTTATTACATCATATAATACAGGTTAGAGTGTTATTACATCATATAATACAGGTTAGAGTGTTATTACATCATATAATACAGGTTAGAGTGTTATTACGTGTGTGTCTGTGTGTGTCTGTGTGTACCTCAAGAGTCTGTGTGTGTGTGTGTGTGTGTGTGTGTGTGTGTGTGTGTGTGTGTGTGTGTGTGTGTATACCTCAGAGTCAGTGTGTGGGTAAACGGTCCATCGTAGATCTGACGTCTCTAGTTTAGTGTTCATTACCACTTCTAGAGGAGAGGGAGGGAGATGACATAGAAATGACATAGGATGATATAACATATAACAACATATAATAACATAACATCATGTATAATAATATATAATAAGATAATACAATATAAAATAATATAACAATATATAATAACATATAAAAATATAATACAATATAAAATCATATAATAATATATAATATATAAAATATAACATATAATAATAGAACAATATATAATAATATAAAATAAGACAATACAATACAAATCATATAATATATAATAATATAATATAACATGTAATGATATATTATAACATATCATGTACAATAATATCACATAAAAAATATAATAATACAATACTCCAGTTACAATAGACTGACTGGCTAGGTAATACTCCAGTTACAATAGACTGACTGGCTAGGTAATACTCCAGTTACAATAGACTGACTGGCTAGGTAATACTCCAGTTACAATAGACTGACTGGCTAGGTAATACTCCAGTTACAATAGACTGACTGGCTAGGTAATACTCCAGTTACAATAGACTGACCGGCTAGGTAATACTCCAGTTACAATAGACTGACCGGCTAGGTAATACTCCAGTTACAATAGACTGACCGGCTAGGTAATACTCCAGTTACAATAGACTGACCGGCTAGGTAATACTCCAGTTACAATAGACTGGCTGGCTAGGTAATACTCCAGTTACAATAGACTGACTGGCTAGGTAATACTCCAGTTACAATAGACTGACTGGCTAGGTAATACTCCAGTTACAATAGACTGACTGGCTAGGTAATACTCCAGTTACAATAGACTGACTGGCTAGGTAATACTCCAGTTACAATAGACTGACCGGCTAGGTAATACTCCAGTTACAATAGACTGACCGGCTAGGTAATACTCCAGTTACAATAGACTGACCGGCTAGGTAATACTCCAGTTACAATAGACTGACTGGCTAGGTAATACTCCAGTTACAATAGACTGACTGGCTAGG
>NW_021822855.1:70000-92500 GCF_901001165.1 Salmo trutta | reverse complement strand
TGCAGCGGAGTTAGTGTTCATTATTAGAATTTAATATCAACAACATGAACACTATACAAAACAAGAAAAGAGTAAACCGACAGCAAACAGTCCTGTCTGGTACAAAAACACTGACAGAAACAATTACCCACAAACCCAAAGGAAAAACATGCTCCTTATGTGTGACTCCCAATCAGCAGCAACGAGCTTCAGCTGTGCCTGATTGGGAGCCACACACACGGCCCCAAACAAAGAAATACAAAAACATAGAAAAAGGAACATAGAACGCCCACCCAATGTAACACCCTGGCCTAACCAAAATAAAGAACAAAAACCCCTCTCTATGGCCAGGGCGTTACAGTACCCCCCCCCAAAGGTGCGGACTCCGGCCGCAAAACCTGACTCTGAAGGGGAGGGTCCGGGTGGGCCTTCTTACGGCGGCGGCTCAGGTGCGGGACGTGGCCTCTGCTCCACCCTTGACGTCGCCCTCTTCGGTGGCGCACCTGGCCGCGCCGAAGGTCTGGTGGGCGACACTGACTGCGCCCGGCTGGCGGCCGGCGATGGTTGCGCCCGGCTGGCGGGCGGCGATGGTTGCGCCCGGCTGGCGGGCGGCGATGGTTGCGCCCGGCTGGCGGGCGACCCTTGTTGCGCCCGGCTGGCGGGCGGCGATGGTTGCGCCCGGCTGGCGGGCGGCGATGGTTGCGCCCGGCTGGCGGGCGACCCTGGCTGCGCCCGGCTGGCGGGCGGCGATGGTTGCGCCTGGCTGGCGGGCGACCCTGGCTGCTCTGACGGCACTGACCCAGGATTCACCAGGCTGGGGAGACATGACAGAGGCCTAGCCCTAGGCGTAGGCACAGGACTCACCGGGCTGGCGGGCGTCCCTGGCCACTCTGGCAGTTCGGGGCAGTCCGGCCACTCCGGCAGGTCGGGGCAGCCCGGCCACTCCGGCAGGTCGGGGCAGCCCGGCCACTCCGGCAGGTCGGGGCAGTCCGGCCACTCCGGCAGGTCGGGGCAGTCCGGCCACTCCGGCAGGTCGGGGCAGTCCGGCCACTCCGGCAGGTCGGGGCAGCCCGGCCACTCCGGCAGGTCGGGGCAGCCTGGCCACTCCGGCAGTTCGGGGCAGTCTGGCCACTCCGGCAGTTCCGCGCAGTCTGGCCACTCCGGCAGTTCCGCGCAGTCTGGCCACTCCGGCAGTTCCGCGCAGTCTGGCCACTCCGGCAGTTCCGCGCAGTCTGGCCACTCTGGCAGTTCCGCGCAGTCTGGCCACTCCGGCAGTTCCGCGCAGTCTGGCCACTCCGGCAGTTCAGCGCAGTCTGGCCACTCCGGCAGTTCCGCGCAGTCTGGCCACTCCGGCAGTTCAGCGCAGTCTGGCCACTCCGGCAGTTCAGCGCAGTCTGGCCACTCCGGCAGTTCAGCGCAGTCTGGCCACTCCGGCAGTTCAGCGCAGTCTGGCCACTCCGGCAGTTCAGCGCAGTCTGGCCACTCCGGCAGTTCAGCGCAGTCTGACCTCTCTGGCGACTGTTGACTGGCGGGCAGCTCTGACGACTGTTGACTGGCGGGCAGCTCTGACGACTGTTGACTGGCGGGCAGCTCTGACGACTGTTGACTGGCGGGCAGCTCTGAAGACTGTTGACTGGCGGGCAGCTCAGACGACTGTTGACTGGCGGGCAGCTCTGACGACTGTTGACTGGCGGGCAGCTCTGACGACTGTTGACTGGCGGGCAGCTCCGACGACTGTTGACTGGCGGGCAGCTCCGACGACTGTTGACTGGCGGGCAGCTCTGACGACTGCTGACTGGCAGGGCTGGGGACACGCACCTTGGGCTTGGTGCGGGGCGCAGGGACGGGCCGGACAGGACTGTGGACACGCACCTTGGGCTTGGTGCGGGGAGCAGGGACGGGCCAGACAGGACTGTGAACACGCACTGGTGAACTGAAGCGTGGAGCCGGTTTTGCCACTCGTCCTGGCTGGATGCCCTTCCTAGCACGGCATGTGCTGGGCATGTCCACCGGACGCACCGGGCTGTGCGGACGCACTGGCGACACAGCGCGCAACTCCGCATACCAAGGCTCCTCCAGATCATCCCTCTGCAGGTCCTCAATCAACTGCCTCATCATCTTTATCTCCTCCTCTGCCGTCATCCCCCACGAGAGCAGTGGTCTGGGCTCCTCCTCTGCCCTTCCGGACCACCCCATTAGCCCCCCCCCAAAATTTTCTTGGGGGTGTCTTCCGGGCTTCCTCGACCGACGCCAGCGACCCCGTCTGCTGGCCGGCGTCTCCTCCATTGACCGGACCTCCCTCTTCCGCTGCTTGGTCCCTTGGTGGTGGGTAATTCTGTAACGCTTGTCGTCGGTGAAAGAGGACCAAGGTGCAGCGGAGTTAGTGTTCATTATTAGAATTTAATATCAACAACATGAACACTATACAAAACAAGAAAAGAGTAAACCGACAGCAAACAGTCCTGTCTGGTACAAAAACACTGACAGAAACAATTACCCACAAACCCAAAGGAAAAACATGCTCCTTATGTGTGACTCCCAATCAGCAGCAACGAGCTTCAGCTGTGCCTGATTGGGAGCCACACACACGGCCCAAAACAAAGAAATACAAAAACATAGAAAAAGGAACATAGAACGCCCACCCAATGTAACACCCTGGCCTAACCAAAATAAAGAACAAAAACCCCTCTCTATGGCCAGGGCGTTACAGATTCCCAATTAAAGAGAGAGTACAACGTGCAACACCAAATAATGCAGAGCAGAATTAGGCCGATACCCGCTAATTATCAAAATCCAGAAAAGAGCCGTTAAATTCTACAACCACCTAAAAAGGAAGCGATTCCCAAACCTTCCATAACAAAGCCATCACCTACAGAGAGATGAACCTGGAGAAGAGTCCCCTAAGCAAGCTGGTCCTGGGGCTCAGTTCACAAACACAAACACACCCCACAGAGCCCCAGGACAGCAACACAATTAGACCCAACCAAATCATGAGAAAACAAAAAGATAATTACTTGGCACTTTGGAAAGAATTAACAAAAAAACAGAGCAAACTAGAATGTTATTTGTCCCTAAACAGAGAGTATACAGAGGCAGAATACCTGACCACTGTGACTGACCCAAACTTAAGGAAAGCTTTGACTATGTACAGACTCAGTGAGCATAGCCTTGCTATTGAGAAAGGCCGCCGTAGGCAGACCTGGCTCTCAAGAGAAGACAGGCTATGTGCAACACTGCTCACAAAATGAGGTGGAAACTGAGCTGCACTTCCTAACCTCCTGCCAAATGTATGACCATATTAGAGACACATATTTCCCTCAGATTACACAGATACACAAAGAATTAGAAAACAAACCCAATTTTGATAAACTCCCATGTCTACTGGGTGAAATACCACAGTGTTTCCTCACAGCAGCAAGATGTGTGACCTGTTGCCACAAGAAAAGGTCAACCAGTGAAGAACAAACACCATTGTAAATACAGCCCATATTTATGTTTATTTATTTTCCCTTTTATACTTTAACTATTTGCACATCGTTACAACACTGTATATAAACATAATATGACATTTTAAATGTCTTTATTCTTTTGAAACGTCTGTGAGTGTAATGTTTACTGTTCATTTTAATTGTTTATTTCACTTCTGTATATTATCTACTTCACTTGCTTTGGTAATGTTAACGTATGTTTCCATGCCAATACAGAGCAATGTTACATGTGTTTCCATGCCAATACAGAGTAATGTTAACATATGTTTCCATGCCAATACAGAGCAATGTTAATATATGTTTCCATGCCGATACAGAGTAATGTTAACATATGTTTCCATGCCGATACAGAGCAATGGTAACATATGTTTCCATGCCAATACAGAGCAATGTTAACATATGTTTCCATGCCAATACAGAGCAATGTTAACATGTGTTTCCATGCCAATACAGAGTAATGTTAACATATGTTTCCATGCCAATACAGAGCAATGTTAATATATGTTTCCATGCCGATACAGAGTAATGTTAACATATGTTTCCATGCCGATACAGAGCAATGTTAACATATGTTTCCATGCCAATACAGAGCAATGTTAATATATGTTTCCATGCCGATACAGAGCAATGTTAACATATGTTTCCAATGCCGATACAGAGCAATGGTAACAT
Source organism: Salmo trutta (assembly GCF_901001165.1). Lineage (NCBI taxonomy): Eukaryota > Metazoa > Chordata > Actinopteri > Salmoniformes > Salmonidae > Salmo > Salmo trutta. Next base: position 88,361 of record NW_021822855.1, on the reverse strand, counting down.
ATGTTTCCATGCCAATACAGAGCAATGTTAACATATGTTTCCATGCCAATACAGAGCAATGTTAACATATGTTTCCATGCCAATACAGAGTAATGTTAATATATGTTTCCATGCCGATACAGAGTAATGTTAACATATGTTTCCATGCCAATACAGAGCAATGTTAACATGTGTTTCCATGCCAATACAGAGCAATGTTAACATATGTTTCCATGCCAATACAGAGCAATGTTAACATGTGTTTCCATGCCAATACAGAGCAATGTTAACATATGTTTCCATGCCAATACAGAGCAATGTTAATATATGTTTCCATGCCAATACAGATCAATGTTAACATATGTTTCCATGCCAATACAGATCAATGTTAATATATGTTTCCATGCCAATACAGAGCAATGTTAACATATGTTTCCATGCCAATACAGATCAATGTTAACATGTGTTTCCATGCCAATAAAGCCCTTTGAAGTGAATTGAGAGGAGTCGACAGAGCATAACTGACATGAGTTCCTCAGGTTCACACACTTAACTTCACACACCACACACACACACACACACACACACACACACACACACACACACACACACACACACACACACACACACACACACACACACACACACACAAGCTCTTAATGTGAGTCTGTCTGATAAAACTAATCCCTGAGAAGAGTTGAAAGGAGAGGGGGAGAGGAGAGGAGGGGAAAGGAAAGGAGAGGAGAGGAGAGGAGGGGTGAGGAGAGGACAGGAAGGGAGAGGAAAGGAGAGGAGAGGGGTCGGGAGAGGAGACGAGGAAAGGAGGTGAGGAGAGGAGGAGATGGTAGGGGGAGGAGGAGAGGAGAGGGGGAGAGGAGGAGAGGAGAGGGGGAGAGGGGAAGGAGAGTAGTGAGAAAAGGAAGGCAAGAGGGAGATGTAGTTGAGAGAGCAGGAAGAACAGTAGAAGAAGACAGTAGAAGAAGACAGTAGAAGAAGACAGTAGAAGAAGACAGTAGAAGACAGTAGAAGAAGACAGTAGAAGACAGTAGAAGACAGTAGAAGAAGAGAATGGAAGAAGACAGTAGAAGAAGACAGTAGAAGAAGACTGAGGAAGAAGTTTCTACATGTTTTTTAGATGTTTCTACATGCTTTATAAAGCTTCCAAAAGAGACTCCCTCAAAATGAAGTCAGAGAGGGATTAGGAAAACCACAGAAAACTTCCTAACATCAGACAACAGCTTTCTGCTGTTTAAACCGCGAGAGACACAGTCACTCACATGTTTACACAGCAGACATTTACAACAGCTATGATGGCATCAACACTCAGAAGAGGAGGAAGGGGGAGGAGGGGAGGAAGGAGGAGGGAGGGAGGGGGGGAGGAAGAAGGAGGGGAGGATGGGAGGAAGAAGGAGGGGAGGAGGGGAGGAAGGAGGGGAGCAGGGGAGGGAGAAGGGAGGAAAGAAGGGAGGGCAGAAGGGAGGGAGAAGGAGGGGAGGATGGGAGGAAGAAGGAGGGGAGGAGGAAGGGAGGAGGAAGAGAGAAGGGGGGAGGAAGGGAGAAGGGGGGAGGAAGAAGGGGGGAGGAAGAAGGGGGGAGGAGGGGAGGAAGAAGGAGGGGAGGAGGGGAGGAAAAAGGGAGGAAAGAAGGGAGGGAGGAGAGAAGGGAGGGAAGAAGGAGGGAGGAGGGGAAGAAGGGAGGGAAGAAGGGAGGAAAGAAGGGGGGAGGAAGAAGGGAGGGAGGAGGGAGGGAAGAAGGGGGGTGGAAGGGAGGGAGAAACAGAAGGAAGGCTGGTGATGTCATGAGGATGAGAGAGAATAGAGGCGGAAGGAGTTTATACAGTGAGTATATATACACACAGGGCACACGGAAAGAATTCACACCCCATTACTTTTTTTTGATTGTTACAGACTTATTCTAAATTGGATCAATCAATCTACACACAATACCCCATAATGACTCAATACCCCATAATGACTCAATACCCCATAATGACTCAATACCCCATAATGACTCAATACCCCATAATGACACAATACCCCATAATGACTCAATACCCCATAATGACTCAATACCCCATAATGACTCAATACCCCATAATGACTCAATACCCCATAATGACACAATACCCCATAATGACTCAATACCCCATAATGACACAATACCCCATAATGACACAATACCCCATAATGACTCAATACCCCATAATGACACAATACCCCATAATGACACAATACCCCATAATGACTCAATACCCCATAATGACTCCATACCCCATAATGACTCCATACCCCATAATGACACAATACCCATAATGACTCAATACCCCATAATGACTCAATACCCCATAATGACTCCATACCCCATAATGACTCAATACCCCATAATGACTCAATACCCCATAATGACTCAATACCCCATAATGACACAATACCCCATAATGACTCAATACCCCATAATGACTCAATACCCCATAATGACTCAATACCCCATAATGACTCAATACCCCATAATGACACAATACCCCATAATGACTCAATACCCCATAATGACTCAATACCCCATAATGACACAATACCCCATAACGACACAATACCCCATAATGACGCAATATCCCATAAATAGTTTAGGTGTAGTTTAGGTGTAGTTTGGATATAGTTTAGGTGTAGTTTGGATATAGTTTAGGTGTAGTTTAGTTGTAGTTTGAATATAGTTTAGGTGTAGTTTGGATATAGTTTAGGTGTAGTTTGGATATAGTTTAGGTGTAGTTTGGATGTAGTTTAGGTGTAGTTTGGATATAGTTTAGGTGTAGTTTGGATATAGTTTAGGTGTAGTTTGGATGTAGTTTAGGTGTAGTTTGGATATAGTTTAGGTGTAGTTTGGACATCGTTTAGGTGTAGTTTGGATATAGTTTAGGTGTAGTTTGGATGTAGTTTAGGTGTAGTTTAGGTGTAGTTTGGATATAGTTTAGGTGTTGTTTGGTTATAGTTTAGGTGTAGTTTGGATATAGTTTAGGTGTAGTTTAGATACAGTTTGACATAGTTTAGGTGTAGTTTAGATACAGTTTGACATAGTTTAGGTGTAGTTTGGATACAGTTTAGGTGTAGTTTAGGTGTAGTTTGGATATAGTTTAGGTGTAGTTTAGGTGTAGTTTGGATATAGTTTAGGTGTAGTTTAGTTGTAGTTTGAATATAGTTTAGGTGTAGTTTGGATATAGTTTAGGTGTAGTTTGGATATAGTTTAGGTGTAGTTTGGATATAGTTTAGGTGTAGTTTGGACATCGTTTAGGTGTAGTTTGGATGTAGTTTAGGTGTAGTTTAGGTGTAGTTTGGATATAGTTTAGTTGTAGTTTGGATATAGTTTAGGTGTAGTTTAGATACAGTTTGACATAGTTTAGGTGTAGTTTGGATGGGCCATCATTAGCTGCGCAGGCTGACTGCCAGTGAATGACTGGCGATGAATGAGAAGCAGGGAGGAAATGACATATTCTCTTAAAACTACTTTTAACACTAATTCTGTTTGTAATATTAAGATTCTACATAGACATATTTAGGAAAAGTCAAGGATGGAGTGGGCATGAATTAAAAAATGACAGAGCATTGAAAGAAGGCCATTTGAAGGCCGAAAACTTCGATCTTTTAAACTTGCTTAATAAAACGAAGATGTTTTAATGGTGAGCGAGCGCTGCCCCTTTGCCTTACCAATGAGTAATACGAATTGTCAACATGATGCTCTTGGGTCTCTTATTACTGTTAGGGCCCTGTGTCCTGGTCGCTCTGCCATCCACATACACACCAGGGTGTCCTTTGGCCGGTAATTGTCAGCTTTTGTCTGTGTGTGTGTGTGTGTGTGTGTGTGTGTGTGTGTGTGTGTGTGTGTGTGTGTGTGTGGTGTGTTGTGTGTGTGTGTGTGTGTGTGTGTGTGTGTGTGTGTGTGTAAGATGGCAGAGCAACCAGGGACACTCAGTTCAGATGAAAAAGAAAGACTGAATTTATCAAAGATTCATGGGAGAAAGAGAAAAATAGGGACAAAGAGGGAGGAAGAGAGAATGGGAGGAAGAGGAAAAAGCTGGGGAGAGAGAGAAAGAGACAGACAGAGAGGGAGGAAGAGAGACTAAGCTGGGGAGAGACAGAGAGGGACAGAGAGGGAGGAAGAGGAGACAGTTCTAAGAGAGAAAGAGAGGAAAACAAGAAGAGGAAGCAATTTCACGGTTGTCGTGAAGACCACACAGCAAGATCCCCTCTAAAGTTCACACACACACACACACACACACACACACACACACACACACACACACACACACACACACAAAATCAGGTTATCAGGATCATAATCAGGTTAATAGGATCATAATCAGGTTAATAGGATCATAATCAGGTTAATAGGATCATAATCAGGTTAATAGGATCATAATCAGGTTAATAGGATCATAATCAGGATCATAATCAGGTTAATAGGATCATAATCAGGATTATAATCAGGTTAATAGGATCATAATCAGGTTAATAGGATCATAATCAGGATCATAATCAGGTTAATAGGATCATAATCAGGATTATAATCAGGATCATAATCAGGTTAATAGGATCATAATCAGGATCATAATCAGGTTAATAGGATCATAATCAGGATCATAATCAGGTTAATAGGATCATAATCAGGATCATAATCAGGATTATAATCAGGATCATAATCAGGTTATTAGGATCATAATCAGGTTAATAGGATCATAATCAGGATTATAATCAGGATCATAATCAGGTTAATAGGATCATAATCAGGATCATACTCAGGTTAATAAGATCATAATCAGGTTAATAGGATTATAATCAGGATCATAATCAGGTTAATAGGATCATAATCAGGTTAATAGGATCATAATCAGGTTAACAGGATCATAATCAGTAACCGTAACTGACACAAGTATTAGAATACTAACGTCCGTACGGATATTAGAATATCTGAGTAACCGCACGCACATCCCTAGTGTTGTTTTGGATTGATATTAGAATATCTGAGTAACCACACGCACATCCCTAGTGTTGTTTTGGATTGATATTAGAATATCTGAGTAACCGTGCACATCCCTAGTGTTGTTTTGGATTGATATTAGAATATCTGAGTAACCACACGCACATCCCTAGTGTTGTTTTGGATTGATATTAGAATATCTGAGTAACCGTGCACATCCCTAGTGTTGTTTTGGATTGATATTAGAATATCTGAGTAACCACACGCACATCCCTAGTGTTGTTTTGGATTGATTGTGGTGAGGATCAGCTGGTCAATCTGTCACATGGTCAGATACAACAACCGCAGTCAGAAACAAGAAGGATCTTAGCATGCCACCACGGGCTACAGGATCTTTGCTCTGGGATACGTCCCCCAGCCAGTCATCTGGGGCCTCAGGTGTCTACAAACTAGTCTCTTTCCCCCATACCAGATCATTTGAATTGGTTCTGGATAATAAGTTATCGTTGTCTTTGTCCAGTTTCCTCTCTTCTTCTCCCTCCCTCCTAATTTGTCTCCTAATCGTTTTAATTGTGTTCTTAGGTTACTGATTTCCAGACCTGCTGGTCACTGTGTGTGTGTGTGTGTGTGTGTGTGTGTGTGTGTGTGTGTGTGTGTGTGTGTGTGTGTGTGTGTGTGTGTGTGTGTGTGTGTTTGTGTGTGTGTGTGTGTGTGTGCGCTAATCTGAAACATTACGTTTCTAACAACAGAAATTATTTCAGAAACAATCGGAGATGGCGGGTGTCGAAATCCCCCTTTCTTGTGCTTTTTAGGTGGAATGACCCAACAGGCCACCCACACCCCCCCCCCCCCCCCCCCCCCCCCACCACACACACACACACACACACACACCTTGGGTATTATGCCTATTGTCTTTTATAGCTGTTGGTCTCTATCTGTCGGGTCTGTCTTTCTGAGACCTCAATCAGTTTCGCAGTAATCAACATCTCGACAGACAGACAGACAGACAGACAGACAGACAGACAGACAGACAGACAGACTACATGTAAATTCTACTTCATGGTTTCTCCCTGATCAGACTGTCTACATGTGAAACTTTGGAATTGAGTCAACAAAAACTAAAAACGTTTTTTTTTTTTTATAAATGTTGGTCCTCAAATGTAAATCAAATTAACTACCCTAATTAGCCATTTACATTTACATTTAAGTCATTTAGCAGACGCTCTTATCCAGAGCGACTTACAAATTGGTGCATTCACCTATAATATCCAGTAGAACAACCACTTTACAATAGTGCATCTAAGGTTAGCCTATGACATACAATATATGTTCTAAGTAAGTGTGGAGAGAGAGAGAGATTCACAGTCTGTCTATTAGTAAAACAATAACACAACACGCACATGATCAAATAATAGTTTTACAGATAAAAATAAAAAAAAAGTTAAACTTCTTCACGTACCTTCCTCTGCCATACAAGGTGACAGAACCAGCCCGGTCAGCACAAGCCACAGCACGGTCACCGTGCTCCAGCTGCCCCCTCGCCGCTCCATACCGGACAGGTACTCCCGTTACTCTCCTGGATTATTGATCACCGATCAGAACCTCTGTCCCGGTGGGGTGTCAGCTAGGTCCAGTGTCGGCCCGCCGCGCGGCCCACATCAGTCACGAAAACCAGTTAACTCGGTCCCCGTGAGGTCATCATCAACAACCGGTCCCACTTTTATCCGTAGTTTTTAGTTGTTGTTTGTTTTAAAGGTTCGCGTTAATTATTTAACCTACCGCCAAAAAACGCTGAAGTCCCCAGGATCGGAGCAAAAGTCAAAACAAGTTAATAATCCCACCTGAAACTCCTCCTCGTTCCTCCGCTATCCACTGTGTCCTCATTTCCTCTGAGCCCGGAGAGAGGGGTATGGGGGAGAGGAGAAAGAACAGAGATAAAATGAGGTAGTGTTCCCCTGCCTGTGGCCGGGCTGAGGCTGCTGTCTGCCGGCTAGTTTAGTAACTGGAGCCCGGGGAATTCACACGATACAGGACCAGAGACCAAAGACACGAGGCATAGCCCTCTACACACACACACACACACACACACACACACACACACACACACACACACACACACACACACTCTTTCACACACACTCACACACACACACACCGCCCGTTCTGTTCCTATCAACAACAGCATTCCAGTTGGAAATTAAATCCAGCGGTCAGTCTTTTCTCCTCTTTCCTTCTTTCTTTCTTTCTTTCTTTTTAAACGCTGCCCTAATAACCACGCCTCGTCACTATTTGTGAACGTTAAAACTATGCCAATAAACTATTCAACAGCGCAGCAGTGTATGGTTATAAAGAACAAGATACTATAATCAGAAAGTGCGTCCGTTGCTGATCCTGATACGAGACACTAACTACTGCTGTGGTCCCGGAGCCCCGTCCGTCCGCCAGATTCCCTGCTATTGGCCAGTCCATCTGTCGATCAGTGAGGACCTGCATGACAATAGGGTGATATGAAGGACTGAGTGACATGAGAGAATTCAACAGAATAGTTAGATTTTATAATGGGAAAAGTATGTCTCTCTCTCTCTCTCTCTCTCTCCCACTGGTCCATTTTCTTTTTCTCCCTTTTACCTCCTATCCGTCTCTCAATTCAATTCCAAAGGGCTTTATTGGCGTCAGAAGCTTTGCGTTTACATTGTCAAACCAAGTGCAGCAAAAAAACACAATATACAGAAGTGAGAAGAAACACAAAACAAGATCATCATAAAAAAACATGACATAATGTACATTAAACATTCATAAAGAGAGGTGATAGTAATCAAATCACAACAAAGTTTATTTGTCACATTTGATGAATAAAAACAGATGTTGACCTTACAGTGAAATGCTAACTTACAAGCACTATATACAGGGTATTACGGTACAGAGTCAATGTGGAGGCTATATACAGGGGGGACCGGTACAGAGTCAATGTGGAGGCTATATACAGGGGGTACCGGTTCAGAGTCAATGTGGAGGCTATATACAGGGGGGTACCGGTACAGAGTCAATGTGGAGGCTATATACAGGGTGTTACGGTACAGAGTTAATGTGGAGACTATATACAGGGTATTACGGTACAGAGTCACTGTGGAGGCTATATACAGGGGGTACCGGTACAGAGTCAATGTGGAGGCTATATACAGGGTGTTACGGTACAGAGTCAATGTGGAGGCTATATACAGGGGGTACCGGTACAGAGTCAATGTGGAGGCTATATACAGGGGGTACCGGTACAGAGTCAATGTGGAGGCTATATACAGGGGGTACCGGTAGAGAGTTAATGTGGAGGCTATGTACAGGGGGTACCGGTACAGAGTCAATGTGGAGGCTATATACAGGGGGTACCGGTACAGAGTCAATGTGGAGGCTATATACAGGGGGTACCGTACAGAGTCAATGTGGAGGCTATATACAGGGGGTACCGGTACAGAGTCAATGTGGAGGCTATATACAGGGGGTACCGGTACAGAGTCAATGTGGAGGCTATATACAGGGGGTACAGAGTCAATGTGGAGACTATATACAGGGGGTACAGAGTCAATGTGGAGACTATATACAGGGGGTACAGAGTCAATGTGGAGGCTATATACAGGGGGTACCGGTACAGAGTCAATGTGGAGGCTATATACAGGGGGTACCGGTACAGAGTCAATGTAGAGGCTATATACAGGGGGGTACCGGTACAGAGTCAATGTGGAGGCTATATACAGGGGGTACCGGTACAGAGTCAGTGTGGAGGCTATATACAGGGTATTACGGTACAGAGTCAATGTGGAGGCTATATACAGGGGGGTACCGGTACAGAGTCAATGTGGAGGCTATATACAGGGGGTACCGGTACAGAGTCAATGTGGAGGCTATATACAAGGGTACCGGTATAGAGTCAATGTGCGGGGGCACCGGTTAGTCAGGCCAATTGACGTAATATGTACATGTAGGTAGAGTTAAAGGGACTATGCATAGATAATAAACAGAGAGTGTTGGCGGGGTCCTAGACTTGGCACTCCGGTACCGCTTGCCATGCGGTAGTAGAGAGAACAGTCTATGACTGGGGTAGCTGGGGTCTTTGACAATTTTTAGGGCCTTCCTCTGACACCGCCTGGTGTAGAGGTTCTGGATGGCAGGCAGTTTAGCCCCAGTGATGTACTGGGCCGTACGCACTACCCTCTGTAGTGCCTTGCGGTCAGAGGCCGAGCAATTGCCGTACAAGGCAGTGATGCAACCAGTCAGGATGCTCTCAATGTTGCAGCTGTAGAACCTTTTGAGAATCTCAGGACCCATACCAAATCTTTTTAGTTTCCTGAGGGGGAATAGGCTTTGTCGTGCCCTCTTCACGACTGTCTTGGTGTGTTTGGACCATTCTAATTCGTTGTTGATGTGGACACCAAGGAATTTGAAGCTCTCAACCTGCTCCACTACAGCCCTGTCAATGTTAATGGGGGCGTGTTCGGTCCTCCTTTTCCTGTAGTCCACAATCATCTCCTTAGTCTTGATCACATTGAGGGATAGGTTGATGTCCTGGCACCACACGGCCAGGTCTCTGACCTCCTCCCTATAGGCTTCCTCGTCGTTGTCGGTGATCAGGCCTACCACTGTTGTGTTGTCTGCAAACTTAATGATGGTGTTGGAGTCGTGCCTGGCCATGCAGTCATGGGTGAACAGGGTGAACAGGAGGGGACTGAGCACGCACCCCTGGGGAGCTCCAGTGTTGAGGATCAGTGTGGCAGATGTGTTGCTTCCTACCCTCACCACCTGGGGGCGGCCCGTCAGGAAGTCCAGGATCCAGTTACAGAGGGAGGTGCTTAGGCCCAGGTTTCTTAGCTTAGTGATGAGCTTTGAGGGCACTATGGTGTTGAACGCTGAGCTGTAATCAATGAACAGCATTCTCACGTAGGTGTTCCTTTTGTCCAGGTGGGAAAGGGCAGTGTGGATTGCAATAGAGATTGCATCATCTGTGGATCTGTTGGGGCGGTATGCAAATTGGAGTGGGTCTAGGGTTTCTGGGATAATGGTGTTGATGTGAGCCATTACCAGCCTTTCAAAGCACTTCATGGCTACGGACGTGGGTTTATAGTCCAGGTGCAACAAAACTAGGGCCTGTAGGACCTGCCTTGTTGATAGGGCTGTTAAGAAGGTAGAGCAGAGCTTTATTATGGACAGACTTCTCCCCATCTTAGCTACTGTTGTATCAATATGTTTTGACCATGACAGTTTACAAACCAGGGTTACTACAAGCAGTTTAGTCACCTCAACTTGCTCAATTTCCACATTATTTATTGGAAGATATAGTTGAGGTTTAGGGTTCAATGAATGATTTATCACAAATACAATGCTTTTAGTTGTATAAATATTTAGGACTAACTTATTCCTTGCCACCCATTCTGAAACTGACAGCAGCTCTTTGTTGAGTGTTGCAGTCATTTCAGTCGCTGTAGTAGCTGACGTGTATAGTGTTGAGTCATCCGCATACATAGAAACTCTGGCTTTACTCAAAGCCTGTCATTAGTAAAGATGAGGGCCTAAACAGCTACCCTGGGGAATTCCTGTTTCTACCTGGATTATGTTGGAGAGGCTTCCATTAAAGAACACCCTCTGTGTTATGTTAGACAGGTAACTCTTTATCCACATTATAACAGGGGGTGTAAAGCCATTATAACAGGGGGTGTAAAGCCATTATAACAGGGGGTGTAAAGCCAAAACACATATGTTTTTCAAGTAGCAGACTACGATCAATAATGTCGAAAGCTGCACTGAAGTCTAACACGACAGCACCCACAATCTTTTTTATCAACAATTTCTCTCAGCCAATCATCAGTCATTTGTGTAAGTGCTGTGCTTGTTGAATGTCCTTCCCAATAATCGTGCTGAAAGTCTGTTGTCAATGTGTTTACTTTAAAAGCATGGTATCTGGTCAAACACACATATTTCCAAAAGTTTACTAAAGTTTACTAACAGGCTGATTGGTCGGCTATTTGAGCCAGTAAAGGGGGCTTTACTATTCTTAGGTAGTGGAATGACTTTAGCTTCCCTCCAGGCCTGAGGGCACATGCTCTCTAGTAGGCTTAAAATGAAGATGTGGCAAATGAGTGAAAATATCGTCCGCTATTATCCTCAGCAATTTTCCATCCAAGTTGTCAGACCCCGGTGGCTTGTCATTGTTGATAGACAACAATAATTGTTTCACCTCTTCCACACTCACTTTACAGAATTAAATTATATTTCTTGTCTTTCATAATTTGGTCAGATATACTTGGATGTGTGGTGTCAGGGTTTGTTGCTGGCATGTCATCCCTAAGTTTGCTAATATTGCCAATGAAAAATTATATTATTGTCACGTGGACAACCAAAGTGAAATGCGTTTCTTGCTCTTTCCCAACAATGACAGGGTCAATATCAGTAGTAGGCGATGATAGTCAGGTCACTATAGAAAATATATTAAACGTCAAGTAGAACAAAAACACATGAGAAATAGAACTGTAGCTACTGTAAATACTGTAACTACTGTAAATACTGTAACTACTGTAATTACTGTAACTACTGTAACAACTGTAACTACTGTAATTACTGTAACTACTGTAAGTACTGTAACTACTGTAATTACTGTAACTACTGTAATTACTGTAACTACTGTAAGTACTGTAACTACTGTAATTACTGTAACTACTGTAATTACTGTAACTACTGTAATTACTGTAACTATTGTAACTACTGTAACAACTGTAACTACTGTAATTACTGTAACTACTGTAAGGACTGTAATTACTGTAACTACTGTAAGGACTGTAATTACTGTAACTACTGTAACTACTGTAAGTACTGTAATTACTGTAACTATTGTAAGTACTGTAACTACTGTAACTACTGTAACTATTGTAACTATTGTAAGTACTGTAACTACTGTAACTATTGTAACTAGTGTAACTATTGTAACTACTGTAACTGCTGTAACTACTGTAACTACTGTAACTACTGTAACTACTGCAATTACTGTAATTACTGTAATTACTGTAACTACTAAGTACTGTAATTTAAAACTGTGTGAGTATCCTGCCATATAATGTTTCAGAATCTGAGGGCAGTCCATCGTATTCAGGTTGGGGGAAAAGTCTATATAAAACATTGCTGAATTCAAAACCTTCTGCTGACAGGTCCACGATAATTGTCCATTGTTTTCTAGTTCAGAAACTGACACAGACCTTTTCCAGATACAGCAGTAATTATTGCTGCAGATTAAACCATTCTGCCAACACCAGTAAATAGACGGTAGTTTATTTATAGCCTAATATTTGACAGTATTGGTAGACTACTGTATTTCTGTGCGATAGGAGCGCGACGTCACTGCCTACTTAATCTCAGAGCCTATACCAAGGCAGGAAATAGAAACCCAATTTATCTATTGATAAACTACATATTGAACACCAATTCCTCGTTTGATCTAATTCAAATAGTTCCAAATTATACAGCGAATAAAGAGCGTTGTTGAACTATAAAAGGTGAATGGATGCGTTTTCCAGGCGGAGTTTTTAATGCTCGTTCACTGGCGCACAGTTTAGGATTTATAAACGGCAAAACACGTGCGTGTATTAGGTTACGCCAGACTTTTCAGAAATGGCGCAAGCAGACATTGTGTGAAATTCACTCAATGGTTATAAATTTGTCCCAGATCATTTGTGCCTCTGATGGGAAGCACATTATTGCCGCACCCTACCGGAGGTGGTGGCCACCTGATACCTCCTTTTTATTTCGGTCAGAAGGTTCCCGAAGTTATTGTCCCCCACAATGACATCTGGGAGGGGACTGTGGATCTGGGAAACGTGGCTGAATGGTGCGTCTTACCATAGAGATCCGGTAATTACCCCCGAACACTGAGCGGCCCAAGGCAGGAGCTATAGTCATTCATTTATAAATGTGTCAGTTACGTGCGGTACCTCAACATGTTTATATCATTATCATTATAACCAGCCCTATCATTATCATTATAACCAGCCCTATCATTGTCATTATAACCAGACCTATCATTATCATTATAACCAGCCCTATCATTATCATTATAACCAGCCCTATCATTATCATTATAACCAGACCTATCATTATATCCAGACCTATCATTATCATTATAACCAGACCTATCATTATCATTATAACCAGCCCTATCATTATCATTATAACCAGCCCTATCATTATCATTATAACCAGACCTATCATTATCATTATAACCAGCCCTATCATTATCATTATAACCAGCCCTATCATTATCATTATAACCAGCCCTATCATTATCATTATAACCAGCCCTATCATTATCATTATAACCAGACCTATCATTATCATTATAACCAGACCTATCATTATCATTATAACCAGCCCTATCATTATCATTATAACCAGACCTATCATTATCATTATAACCAGACCTATCATTATCATTATAACCAGCCCTATCATTATCGTTATAACCAGACCTATCATTATCATTATAACCAGCCCTATCATTATCATTATAACCAGACCTATCATTATCATTATAACCAGACCTATCATTATCATTATAACCAGCCCTATCATTATCATTATAACCAGACATATCATTATCATTATAACCAGCCCTATCATTATCGTTATAACCAGACCTATCATTATCATTATAACCAGACCTATCATTATAACCAGACCTATCATTATCATTATACCCAGACCTATCATTATCATTATAACCAGACCTATCATTATCATTATAACCAGACCTATCATTATCATTATAACCAGCCCTATCATTATCATTATAACCAGACCTATCATTATCATTATACCCAGACCTATCATTATCATTATAAGCAGACCTTTCATTATCATTATAACCAGACCTATCATTATCATCATAGCTGCCCTATCATTATCATTATAACCAGACCTATCATTATCATCATAACCAGACCTACCATTATCGTTATAACCAGACCTATAATTATCATTATAACCAGACCTATCATTATCATCATAACCAGACCTATCATTATCATCATAACCAGACCTATCATTATCATTATAACCAGACCTATCATTATAATTATAACCAGCTCTATCATTATCATTATAACCAGACCTATCATTATCATTATAACCAGATCTATCATTATCATTATAACCAGACCTATCATTATCATTATAACCAGACATATCATTATCATTATAACCAGCCCTATCATTATCGTTATAACCAGACCTATCATTATCATTATAACCAGACCTATCATTATAACCAGACCTATCATTATCATTATACCCAGACCTATCATTATCATTATAACCAGACCTATCATCATAACCAGACCTACCATTATCATTATAACCAGACCTATCATTATATCCAGACCTATCATTATCTTATAACCAGACCTATCATTATCATTATAACCAGACCTATCATTAAGATTATAACCAGCCCTATCATTATCATTATAACCAGCCCTATCATTATCATTATAACCAGACCTATCATTATCATTATAACCAGACCTATCATTATCATTATAACCAGACCTATCATTATCATTATAACCAGCCCTATCATTATCATTATAACCAGCTCTATCATTATCATTATAACCAGACCTATCATTATCATTATAACCAGACCTATCATTATCATTATACCCAGACCTATCATTATCATTATAACCAGACCTATCATCATAACCAGACCTACCATTATCATTATAACCAGACCTATCATTATATCCAGACCTATCATTATCATTATAACTAGACCTATCATTATCATTATAACCAGCCATATCATTATCATTATAACCAGACCTATCATTATCATTATAACCAGCCCTATCATTATCATTATAACCAGACCTATCATTATCATTATAACCAGACCTATCATTATCATCATAACCAGACCTATCATTATCATTATATCCAGAGCTTTCATTATCATTATAACCAGCCCTATCATTATCATTATAACCAGACCTATCATTATCATCATAACCAGACCTATCATTATCATCATAACCAGACCTATCATTATAACCAGCCCTATCATTATCATTTTAACCAGCCCTATCATTATCATTATATCCAGAGCTATCATTATCATTATAACCAGCCCTATCATTATCATTATAACCAGACCTATCATTATCATCATAACCAGACCTATCATTATCATCATAACCAGACCTATCATTATCATTATAACCAGACCTATCATTATATCCAGACCCATCATTATCATTATAACCAGCCCTATCATTATCTTCCTGTTAGAGAAGAGGTCTATTACATAGAGTACTTCCTGTTAGAGAAGAGGTCTATTACATAGAGTAGTTCCTGTTATATAGGATAGAGAAGAGGTCTATTACGTAGAGTAGTTCCTGTTAGAGAAGAGGTCTATTACATAGAGTACTTCCTGTTATATAGGATAGAGAAGAGGTCTATTACATAGAGTACTTCCTGTTAGAGAAGAGGTCTCATACATAGAGTACTTCCTGTTAGAGAAGAGGTCTATTAAATAGAGTACTTCCTGTTATATAGGATAGAGAAGAGGTCTATTACATAGAGTAGTTCCTGTTAGAGAAGAGGTATATTACATAGAGTAGTTCCTGTTATATAGGATAGAGAAGAGGTCTATTACATAGAGTAGTTCCTGTTAGAGAAGAGGTCTATTACATAGAGTAGTTCCTGTTAGAGAAGAGGTCTAATACATAGAGTAGTTCCTGTTAGAGAAGAGGTCTAATACATAGAGTACTTCCTGTTATATAGGATAGAGAAGAGGTCTATTACATAGAGTAGTTCCTGTTAGAGAAGAGGTCTCATACATAGAGTACTTCCTGTTAGAGAAGAGGTATAATACATAGAGTACTTACTCTTAGAGAAGAGGTCTATTACATAGAGTAACCTATTGTATGGAATATTAGGAGAATTATAACTAATAAAGTCACAGAACTGAACAACAGGTAGACCTCAGGCCCCTATAGTATATATCCTCCTGGGTTAATAATATCCAACAACAGGTAGACCTCAGGCCCCTATAGTATATCCTCCTGGGTTAATAATATCCAACAACAGGTAGACCCCAGGCCCCCTATAGTATATATCCTCCTGGGTTAATAATATCCAACAACAGGTAGACCTCAGGCCCCTATAGTATATCCTCCTGGGTTAATAATATCCAACAACAGGTAGACCTCAGGCCCCTATAGTATATATCCTCCTGGGTTAATAATATCCAACAACAGGTAGACCTCAGGGCCCTATAGTATATATCCTCCTGGGTTAATAATATCCAACAACAGGTAGACCTCAGGGCCCTATAATATATCCTCCTGGGTTAATAATATCCAACAACAGGTAGACCTCAGGCCCCTATAGTATATATCCTCCTGGGTTAATAATATCCAACAACAGGTAGACCTCAGGCCCCTATAATATATCCTCCTGGGTTAATAATATCCAACAACAGGTAGACCTCAGGCCCCTATAGTATATATCCTCCTGGGTTAATAGTATCCAACAACAGGTAGACCTCAGGCCCCTATAGTATATATCCTCCTGGGTTAATAATATCCAACAACAGGTAGACCTCAGGCCCCTATAGTATATATCCTCCTGGGTTAATAATATCCAACAACAGGACGTAATGCACGAAGCAGTGTCTTTACTTAGCTTTAAATAAAAACCATTCAAAGTATTAGTTAGCGCAGGTCTGTTCCCTCCTGCTGCACAGAAGAGCTGAGGACCAATGATCCCTCTAAACTGTACAGGTGCATTAGCCCTGCGGAAATATCAGCCCACAGAGAGAGAATCATAAGACTGAACTTCACTCAACTATCCAGAGCAGTGGTCACCAGCCGGTCGATAGCGATATAGCCGACCTCAAATACTGAAATATGTATATTTTTTTAAATGGCCCGGGAACAACAATGTATTTTCAGGGCAATTCAAGCAAAGCTAATATGCGGTGATAATGTTTTGGGCTTATAGTTTACGGTAACAAACGTCATTGCTACAGAACTGTTTCTAATTGGTTAATGCTGCAAAGGATTACTTAAAAAAAAAAAAATAATGTTAAAAAACAATCTGAGAGGTAGATCTCTGCTTGCATTTTGACTCAGAAAAAAGGTCGGTGACCACTGATCTAGAGTTTTCTCTGTTCACACCAGCTACGTGTCCCTTTACTGTGGCAATTGTTGATTCACGCAATATTAATCACTTTCAATGTGCAACGTACCGAAACAAAACAAACTATGCAAGAGATTTTGTTGTAGGCAGAAGGCATCGGAGTAGGATTCTATTACATTGACTGTGTTGACAGCATGAGCGGTTGAGTCGATGCGCTTGTTTTGAGATCAAAGCGAAAGCTGCATGTAGCCACATGTGCACATTTTTTGTTCATATCCTTTGCTAGTGAGTTAGTTGTTAGCCCAGTCATAGATAATTTGTAGTCGACAATCGTGGTGTGATTGCTTCCTACAAGAACACAAAACGAGTACATTTCTAGACATGTTTGAAAAATGAGTCAGGTAGAGAGCTTTTTTTGTTGTTGTTGTCTTAAAGGGGCAGTGTTGTATTTTGAGACAGGCTTAAGCTAAGTAGCCAATAGGGTGGAAACACATATATTCTAAATGATTTCAATGGGTCTTTCTTCATTTCTCTATTCTGTTTTATACTGTTCAAATCAACTTCAACCTAAAATTATTTTTGCATTTCCTGCACTCATTTGAGATCATTTCTACACTGCCACGATATGGGCAATAATACTAGGCCTTATTTTGTTGTGATTGTGATTTAGATCAAAACACTTGGGTGAACTGTTGGAATAATGGAAATAGAATGATTATTATAATTCTATAGTTAAAATATCAATTATATAGTGGGCACTTTGAATACAGTGTTGTTTGACATGACAACGAATGAAAATGCCATGGATGAGTTATTGTGACAGGGTAGGAACCAAAGTGATGTTCAGTGTTTACTTGGTGACCCTATAATCTTTGGCTACATTTAATCTTTATTCATATAGCCAACATATTCATGCTTCTGCCTATTCCTCTTTGATTTAGAAGATACTGTTGCACAAACTACATGCTCATTTAGGCCTCCACCAGCACTGGTATCAGGCTGTATTAGCTAGCTACGTTTGCTCTGACTCAGTACTTTTATTAGCTAGTTAGTTAGCTAGTTAGCTAACTAGCGATTAGCATTAGAGGCTAACACGATTTAGCTTAACTTGCTAAGAAAATACAAATTAGCTGTTCACAGATGTAAGAAACACAAACTAATATTGTAATTATAGAACGCTTGTGGATTTATATTAATAAGATCAAATTGCAAACAACGTCCTTGTCATCGAAACATTGTT
>NW_021822855.1:62500-65000 GCF_901001165.1 Salmo trutta | reverse complement strand
TCTGGACCAACAATTCACAGAATGGGACAAACACTCAATGGAGACTCTGCAGGCAGAATTCAATTAAAAAAATTATAATGATATATATATATATATATATATATATATATATATTATATTTTATATATATAAATATATATATATTTATAACAAACCAAAACCTGCAGGAGAAACACAGCAGAACCTGTAAATACCATCCAACACAACACTGAGTGAGTAATGTTCAGTCTACTTCTGAAGCCAAAAAAGTCAAAGACAATGATCTCCTGGTAAGTTTGTTATACAAAGCTCAATAAACAAGGCCGCTAAGCTACGCCAATACGCCACTGAGCTGCTAGGACAGAAACGACCTGAGCAATTACTTTAACACTGAAGTGGGAAGTGAGACGTGTGAAAACTCTAGAGTCTCATAATGGCAGGAGAGTTCCCCGTCCCCCGTCCCCTGTCCCCCGTCCCCCGTCCCCCGTCCCCTGTCCCCCGTCCCCCGTCCCCCGTCCCCAGTCCCCCGTCCCCCGTCCCCAGTCCCATGTCCCCCGTCCACCCCGTCCCCCGTCCCCCGTCCCCAGTCCCATGTCCCCCGTCCCCAGTCCCATGTCCCCCGTCCCCAGTCCCATGTCCCCCGTCCCCCGTCCACCCCGTCCCATGTCCCCCGTCCACCCCGTCCCCCGTCCCCCGTCCCCTGTCCCCCGTCCCCCGTCCCCAGTCCCATGTCCCCCGTCCCCAGTCCCATGTCCCCCGTCCCCAGTCCCATGTCCCCCGTCCACCCCGTCCCCCGTCCCCCGTCCACCCCGTCCCCCGTCCCCCGTCCCCAGTCCCATGTCCCCCGTCCACCCCGTCCCCCGTCCCATGTCCCCCGTCCCCCGTCCCCCGTCCCATGTCCCCAGTCCCCCCGTCCCCAGTCCCCCGTCCCCCGTCCCCCCCGTCCCCCGTCCCCCCAGTCCCCAGTCCCCAGTCCCCCGTCCCCCGTCCCCCCCGTCCCCAGTCCCCGTCCCCCGTCCCCCCCGTCCCCCGTCCCCCCAGTCCCCAGTCCCCAGTCCCCCGTCCCAGTCCCACGTCCCCCGTCCCATCCAAATGTAGAGGCCTTTGAAGCCCCCATGGCATATCCCTGTCCAGAGGTTATTACAATACAGAACCACATGGATATTAAAAATAACACTGCAAGGAATAAGTACAAAAAGAAGCTCCTCAGGGACAATCCAGAGACTGAGAACTGGCACAGTGCTATATTAACCAGACCATCCCCTGGCACAGTGCTATATTAACCAGACCATCCCCTGGCACAGTGCTATATTAACCAGACCATCCCCTGGCATGACACAGTGCTATATTAACCAGACTACCCCCTGGCATGGCACAGTGCTATATTAACCAGACCATCCCCTGGCACAGTGCTATATTAACCAGACCATCCCCTGGCACAGTGCTATATTAACCAGGCCATCCCCTGGCATGACACAGTGCTATTAGAGCACACTACCCCTATGTCATTAGAGAGGGTGGAAAGTCAGAATACTAGACATTGAGGAAATTGAAACAACCTCTGTCAACGTGTACAAGTCTGGGACAGTAATGGTTCAGGGCATCCTCAGTCTGGGACAGTAATGGTTCAGGGCATCCTCAGTCTGGGACAGTAATGGTGCAGGGCATCCTCAGTCTGGGACAGTAATGGTTCAGGGCATCCTCAGTCTGGGACAGTAATGGTGCAGGGCATCCTCAGTCTGGGACAGTAATGGTGCAGGGCATCATCAGTCTGGGACAATAATGGTGCAGGGCATCCTCAGTCTGGGACAGTAATGGTGCAGGGCATCCTCAGTCTGGGACAGTAATGGTGCAGGGCATCCTCAGTCTGGGACAGTAATGGTGCAGGGCATCCTCAGTCTGGGACAGTAATGGTGCAGGGCATCATCAGTCTGGGACAATAATGGTGCAGGGCATCCTCAGTCTGGGACAGTAATGGTGCAGGGCATCCTCAGTCTGGGACAGTAATGGTGCAGGGCATCATCAGTCTGGTCTGGGACAGTAATGGTGCAGGGCATCCTCAGTCTGGGACAGTAATGGTGCAGGGCATCCTCAGTCTGGGACAGTAATGGTGCAGGGCATCGTCAGTCTGGGACAGTAATGGTGCAGGGCATCATCAGTCTGGGACAGTAATGGTGCAGGGCATCCTCAGTCTGGGACAGTAATGGTGCAGGGCATCCTCAGTCTGGGACAGTAATGGTGCAGGGCATCCTCAGTCTGGGACAGTAATGGTGCAGGGCATCCTCAGTCTGGGACAGTAATGGTGCAGGGCATCCTCAGTCTGGGACAGTAATGGTGCAGGGCATCCTCAGTCTGGGACAGTAATGGTGCAGGGCATCATCAGTCTGGGACAGTAATGGTGCAGGGCATCCTCAGTCTGGGACAGTAATGGTGCAGGGCATCCTCAGTCTGGGACAGTAATGGTGCAGGGCATCATCAGTCTGGGACAGTAATGGTGCAGGGCATCCTCAGTCTGGGACAG
>NW_021822855.1:0-57500 GCF_901001165.1 Salmo trutta | reverse complement strand
TTGCTAACATCAGATAACATTCATATATTAGCCATTTCTGAGACTCACTTAGATAATTAATTTGATGATACATCAGTAGCAATACAAGGATATAACATCTATACAAGAGACAGCAATGTTGCTGTATATATTCAGAGCCATGTCCCTGTAACACCATCGTGCGCAAATTGATTTTGTCCCCCTCCACACCAAACGTGATCACGACACGCAGGTTGAAATATCAAAACAATCTCTGAACCAATTATATTAATTTGGGGACAGGTCGAAAAGCATTAAACATTTATGGCAATTTAGCTAGCTAGCTTGCAGTTGCTAGCTAATTTGCTTTATTTAGTTAGCTTGCTATTGCTAGCTAATTTGCTTTATTTAGTTAATCTTGCTATTGCTAGCTAATTTGCTTTATTTAGTTAGCTTGCTATTGCTAGCTAATTTGTCCTAGGATATAAAGATTGAGTTGTTATTTTACCTGAAATGCACAAGGTCCTCTACTCTGACAATTAATCCACACATAAAACGGCCAACCGAATCGTTTCTAGTCATCTCTCCTCCTTCCAGGCTTTTTCTTCTTTGGACTTTATATGGTGATTGGCATCTAACTTTCATAATAAGATGCATTACCACAACCGACCGAGCTCAGTTCATCTTTCAATCACACACGTGGGTATAACCAATGAGGAGATGGCACGTGGGTATATGCTTCTATAAACCAATGAGGAGACGGCACGTGGGTATATGCTTCTATAAACCAATGAGGAGATGGGAGAGGCAGGACTTGCACCGTGTTCAGTGTCACAAATAGAACTGACTTCTATTTTAGCGCTTGGCAATGCAGACGCTCAAGCAGTGATTGAATAACACGTACATTTATTTCGCAAACGCGACGCGAGCGGTGTGGTCAGCAGCTTATTGAAGTGTTGTGGATGCAGGTTCACTTGGCACATCTAAAGCCTTTTCTTTAGG
Organism: Salmo trutta; assembly: GCF_901001165.1. Lineage (NCBI taxonomy): Eukaryota > Metazoa > Chordata > Actinopteri > Salmoniformes > Salmonidae > Salmo > Salmo trutta. Next base: position 56,540 of record NW_021822855.1, on the reverse strand, counting down.
GGTGTTGCTACAGGCCACCAAGTGCTAACCAAGTGCTAACAGTCAGTATCTAAATCAAATCACATCAAAGTTTATTTGTCACGTGCGCCGAATACAACAGGTGTAGATCTTACAGTGAAATTATTACTTACCAACAGTGAAATTTTTAAGTGAAAAATAGGTATTAGGTGAACAATAGATAAGTAAGTAAATAAAAAATAATAAAAACAACAGTAAAAAGACAGTGAAAATGATCAGTAGCGAGGCTATATACAGGCACTGGTTAGTCGAGCTGATTGAGGTAGTATGTAGAGTACATGTAGGTATGGTTAAAGTGACTATGCATTATTGATAAACAGAGAGTAGCAGCAGCGTAAAAGAGAGGTTGGGGTGGGGGTATTTGACCGTTTTTAGAGCCTTCCTCTGACACCGCCTGGTATAGAGGTCCTGGATGGCAGGAAGCTTGGCCCCAGTGATGTACTGGGCCGTACGCACTACCCTCTGTAGGACCTTGTGTTCAAATGCCGAGCAGTTGCCATACCAGGCAGTGATGCAACCAGTTAGGATACTCTCGATGTTGCAGCTGTATAACCTTTTGAGGGTCTGAGGACCCATGCCAAATCTTTTTAGTTTCCTGAGAGGGAATAGGCTTTGTTGTGCCCTCTTTACGACTGTCTTGGTGTGTTTGGGCCATTCTAGTTTGTTGTTGATGTGGACACCAAGGAACTTGAAGCTCTCAACCTGCTCCACTACAGCCCTGTTGATGAGAATGGGGGCGTGCTCGGTCCTCCTTTTCCTGTAGTCCACAATAAGCTCCTTAGTCTTGGTTACATTGAGTTGAGGGATAGGTTGTTATTCTGACACCACCCGGCCAGGTCTCTGACCTCCCTATAGGCTGTCTTGTCATTGTTAGTGATCAGGCCTACCACTGTCGTATGCAAACTTAATGTTGGTGTTGGAGTCGTGCCTGGCCATGCAGTCATGAGTGAACAGGGAGTGCAGGAGGGGACTGAGCATGCACCCCTGAGGGGCTCCGGTGTTGAGGATCAGCGTGGCAGATGTGTTGCAACCTACCCTTACCACCTGGGGGCGGCCCGTCAGGAAGTCCAGGATCCAGTTGCAGAGAGAGGTGTTTAGTCCCAGGGTCCTTAGCTTAGTGATGAGCTTTGAGGGTACCATGGTGTTGAACACTGAGCTGTAGTCAATGAATAGCATTCTCACATAGGTGTTCCTTTTGTCCAGGTGGGAAAGAGCAGTGTGGAGTGCAATAGAGATTGCATCATCTGTGGATCTGTTGGGGCGGTATGCAAATTGGAGTGGGTCTAGGGTTTCTGGGATAATGGTGTTGATGTGAGCCATGACCAGCCTTTCAAAGCACTTCATGGCTACAGATGTGAGTGCTACGGGGCGGTAGTCATTTAGGCAGGTTTCCTTAGTGTTCTTGGGCACAGGGACTATGGTGGTCTGCTTGAAACATGTTGGTATTACAGACTCAATCAGGGACATGTTGAAAATGTCAGTGAAGACACCTGCCAGTTGGTCAGCACATGCCCGGAGCACACGTCCTGGTAATCCGTCTGGCCCCGCAGCCTTGTGAATGTTGACCTGTTTAAAGGTTTTAATAACGTCGGCTACGGAAAACGTGATCACACAGTAGTCTGGAACAGCTGTTGCTCTCATGCATGCCTCAGTGTTGCTTGCCTCAAAGCGAGCATAGAAGTGATTTAGCTCGTCTGGTAGGCTCGTGTCACTGGGCAGCTCGCGGCTGTGCTTCCCTTTGTAGTCTGTAATAGTTTGCAAGCCCAGCCACATAAGACGAGCGTCAGAGCCGGTATAGTATGATTCAATCTTAGCCCTGTATTGGCGCTTTGCCTGTTTGATGGTTCGTCGGAGGGCATAGCAGGATTTCTTTTAAGCTTCCGGGTTAGAGTCCCGCACCTTGAAAGCAGCAGCTCTACTCTTTAGCTCAGTGCGAATGTTGCCTGTAATGGCTTCTGGTTGGGGTATATACGTACAATCACTGTAGGGACGACGTCCTCGATGCACTTATTGATAAAGCCAGTGACTGATGTGATGTACTCCTCAATGCCATCGGAAGAATCCCGGAACATATTCCAGTCTGTGATAGCAAAACAGTCCTGTAGTTTAGCATCTGCTTCATCTGACCACTTTTTTTATAGACAGAGTCACTGGTGCTTCCTGCTTTAATTTTAGCTTGTAAGCAGGAATTGGGAGGATAGAATTGTGGTCAGATTTACCAAATGGAGGGCGAGGGAGAGCTTTGTATGCGTCTCTGTGTGTGGAGTACAGGTAGTCTAGAGTTTTTTCCCTCTGGTTGCGCATTTAACATGTTGATAGAAATTCGGTAAAACTGATTTAAGTTTCCCTGCATTAAAGTCTCCGGCCACTAGGAGCGCCGCCTCTGGGTGAGCGTTTTCCTGTTTGCTTATTTCCTTAGACAGCTGGCTGAGTACGGTCTTAGTGCCAGCATCTGTCTGTGGTGGTAAATAAACAGCCACGAAAAGTATAGATGAAAACTCTCTTGGCAAGTAGTGTGGCCTGCAATTTATCACAATATACTCTACTTCAGGCGAGCAACATCTAGAGACTTCCTTAGATTTCGGAGTGTGCTGTTCTATCTTGCCGGTGCAGCGTGTATCCCGCTAGCTGAATATCATGTCGTCATTCAGCCACGATTCCGTGAACCATAAGATGTTACAGTTTATTTGTATTTATTTTAAATGGTGGATCAGCTTCCATCAATGTAATTGTCTGCATCATTTCCAATCCCCCATATCTTTTTTTGGTAAATATATATATATATATATATCCATATACATACCCATACATATGCATACATAAACATATACCCATATAGACATACATATACACATATATACATACACATACCTATATAGACATACATATACACATATATACATACACATACCTATATAAACATACATATATATATATACATACACATACCTATATAGACATACATATGCACATATATACATACAAATAAACATAGACACACATATGCACATATATACATAGACATACCTATAGAGACATACATATACACATATATACATACACATACCTATATAGACATACATATACACATATACATAAATACATACACATATATACACATATACATACATACATACATATATAGACATATATAGACATACATATACACATATATACATACACATACCTATATATAGATATACATATGCACATATATACATACACATTCACATATATACATACACATACCTATATATACATACACATACCTATATAGACATACATATACACATATACACATACACATACCTATATAGACATACATATGCACATATATACATACACATTCACATATACACATACACATACCTATATAGACATACATATACACATATATACATACACATACCTATATAGACATACATATACACATATATACATACACATACCTATATAGACATACATATACATATATAGATATACATACTTCTTTTAGAATATTCCTTTATTATTCCCCAAACCCTACCACCCTTCCCCCAACTGGAGTAAACTAACAAACACTTCGGCTTCTACCTTCAGTTTATACATCTTATACACATTTTACAGAGACAATCTATTTTACAACAGTTATATTTAGTTTGTTTTTAGTCCTTCCTCTATTTCTATGTCCATCCAGTTTGATTTCTATTTGTAACTGTGCTGTTTCCACAACATTTCTGAACCTATATCCATTTTACAGACCCCGTATGTTTTACATTGGTTATCTTGTTATTAGTCCCAGCCTTCAGCTCCATTCAACCCCTCCCATCTATCTCTCAACATCATCCATTTCGGATTTCTATTTGCCATATATTTTCCAGCTGTGCTGTGATGCTTCACAAAACTACTGAATCTCATCTATATTCATAGCTTCTACAGATTGTAAATTAAAAATAAACATTTTTGCAAAAATAATAATTATATTATTGATTGACTGACTGTGGCTTTTCAAATCACCCAGTAGTGCCATCTGCAGCGTTAGTAGCAATTCTTCAGCCATTCCTGGACGTTTGACCAAAAACGAGCTTCATATGGACAGTACCAAAACAAACGATTTAATGATTCGGTCTCTTCGCAGCAAAACCAGAATAAATGACCTAATGACAAGTAATATTGACGGTAACGTCAGCTTTCCCTTCTGCGGATCCTTACGAGGCTCTGTGGCCTCTGTACCTGCGTCTCTTTCTCTTGCCAATACCTGGGATGTTGGCCTTGTCGGGTGTTAGCAGTATATCTTGTATGTTCTGCTTGTTGAAGATAAAATCTTTAGTCTAATCCGAGGTGAGTGATCGCTGTTGTCACGTCCTGACCAGTAAAAGGGGTTATTTGTTATTGTAGTTTGGTCAGGGCGTGGCAGGGGGTGTTTGTTTAGTGTGTTTCGGGGTTTGTTGGGCAATGGTCTATGTTAGTCTATTTCTATGTCTGTGTCTAGTTATTCTATTTCTATGCTTAGTTTATTAGGTTGACTTTCCTCGTTGCCTCTAATTGAAGGTCCTATTTAATGGGGGTGTTTGTTCATTGGGATTTGTGGGTAGTTGTTTCTCCGTATAGTCATTTTGTCCTTACGGGACTGTTTTTCGTCGTTGTTTTGTTCAAGTGTTTTGTTTCGTTTCTTTAATAAATAAGAAGATGAGCATACACATTCCCGCTGCGTTTTGGTCCACTCAATACGACGAACGTGACAGCTGTCCTCATATCCAGAAGCTCTTTTTTTGCCGTAAGATACGGTGGCAGAAACATTATGTACAAAATAAGTTACAAATAACGCGAGTAAAAAAACACATAATAGCACAATTGGTTAGGAGACCGTAAAACTGTGGCCATTTCTTCCATAGTCCACCAAGTGCTAACAGTAGCTAAATAATATGTGTGAAATGCTTGATAGTGTCTGTGATGTAAACAGAGAGGTCTACTTTCTCTGGGACCTGAATATTGACTGGTTCTCAAGAGGAAGCTGCTCGCTGTAACCAGTGCCTGTAATCTGGTTCAGGTTATTAATCAACCTACCAGGGTGTTTACAAACACTACAGGAACAAGAAAGCGTACAGTATTATATAGAGCTCTTATTGCATGGAACTTCCTTCCATCTCATATTGCTCAAATAAACAGCAAACCTGGTTTCAATAAACAGATAAAGCAACACTTCACAGCACAACACCTCTCTCCTATTTGACCTAGATAGTTTGTGTGTATGTATTGATATGTAGGCTACGTGTGCCTTTATAAAAATGTATGTAGTTGAGCTGTTCTTGTCTATTGATGTTCTGTATAATGTCATTCTGTATTATGTAAATCTGTATTATGTTTCATGTTTTGTGTGGAACCACAGGAAGAGTAGCTGGTGCTTTTGCTACAGCTAATGGGGATCCTAATTAAATACCAATCAGACGCGAACTCAACACTGGCTTTTCTATAGAATTTATTTCAATCATTTATAGCTTATTTACAACAAGCGATTTGATTTACTGAAATAAACAGTTCATTACTTCTCTCTGTTACAGGATAATATATTATTATTATTATTATTATTATTAAATATAGTGGTGAACAGGGTCTCTGAGGAGACTTCCTAAGTGGTACCCTATTCCCTACGTAGTGCACTGAGCCCTATGGGGACCTGGTCTAAAGCAGTGCACTATCAAAGGGAATAGGGTGCCATTTGGGATGTTCCCTGTCTGATCCCCCAGCTCTAATAACACTAGACTGTCATTCCATCTCTACAAAACGTGTGTGTGATATGGACAGACCTTTCTTAGACCCTGATATGTCCTAAACCCACTGGACCAAGTCTGTAACCATGACGACCACACCCAGGACATCGGTACCCATGACGACCCGACAGTATCACCTTTGACTTCCAGGCTAGAGGTTGGTCTGTGAGCCAAGGAACTCTGGTTAGCGTAGTCCAGCCCTGACAGACAGACAGCAGGGGGTTGTGGGTAGTGTAGTCCAGTCCTGACAGACAGACAGCAGGGGGTTGTGGGTAGTGTAGTCCAGTCCTGACAGACAGACAGCAGGGTGTTGTGGGTAGTGTAGTCCATCCCTGACAGACATACAGCAGGGGGTTGTGGGTAGTGTAGTCCAGTCCTGACAGACAGACAGCAGGGGGTTGTGGGTAGTGTAGTCCAGAATACCGACAGACAGCAGGGGGTTGTGGGCAGTGTAGTCCTGACAGACAGCAGGGGGTTGTGGGCAGTGTAGTCCAGTCCTGACAGACAGACAGCAGGGGGTTGTGGGTAGTGTAGTCCTGACAGACAGCAGGGGGTTGTGGGTAGTGTAGTCCTGACAGGCAGCAGGGGGTTGTGGGTGGTGTAGTCTTGACCGACAGCCGGGGGTTGTGGGTAGTGTAGTCCAGCGTCCTGACAGAAAGCAGGGGGTTGTGGGCAGTGTAGTCCAGAGTCCTGACAGACAGCAGGGGGTTGTGGGTAGTGTAGTCCAGAGTACTGATAGACAGCAGGGGGTTGTGGGTAGTGTAGTCCAGAGTCCTGACTGAAAGCGGGGGGTTGTGGGTAGTGTAGCCCTGACAGAAAGCAGGGGGTTGTGGGTAGTGTGGTCCAGAGTCCTGACAGAAAGCAGGGGGTTGTGGGTAGTGTGGTCCAGAGTCCTGACAGACAGCAGGGGGTTGTGGGTAGTGTGGTCCCGAGTCCTGATAGACAGCAGGGGGTTGTGGGTAGTGTAGTCCAGAGTCCTGACTGAAAGCGGGGGTTGTGGGTAGTGTAGCCCTGACAGAAAGCAGGGGGTTGTGGGTAGTGTGGTCCAGAGTCCTGACAGACAGCAGGGGGTTGTGGGTAGTGTGGTCCCGAGTCCTGACAGACAGCAGGGGGTTGTGGGTAGTGTAGTCCAGTGGTAGGTGTTTGCCCTGAATAGGTGATTTGAGCCCCATAGATTGATTACAGTCAGATATGTCTCTATGTACAAAACGATCTAATAAATAAGTCAATACACAACTCTACCCACTCCTCTGTGTTCCTTACTTCTCTCTCTCCATCACACACACACACACACACACACACACACACACACACACACACACACACACACACACACACACACACACACACACACACACACACACACACACACACACACACACACACACACACACACACACACACACACGTTATATCACAAAAGGTCTATGAGTGTAATTTCTAGTTTGATAGAAATATAGATGTACTCGTCTGTCTCTCTAATCGTCTGATATACTGACACTAGTCTGCAGTTTCCCAAAGTAGTGCACTACCTAGGAAATAGGGTGCCATTTAGGATGCAGATATACCAGTCTGTAGTGTAGTACTACGGAGATACTAGTCTGAGATACCAGTCCATAGTGTAGTACTACAGTGATACCAGTCCATAGTGTAGTACTACAGAGATACTAGTCTGAGATACCAGTCTGTAGTGTAGTACTACAGAGATGCCAGTCTGAGATACCAGTCTGTATTATAGTACTACAGAGATACCAGTCCATAGTGTAGTACTACAGTGATACCAGTCTGTAGTGTAGTACTACAGAGATACCAGTCTGTAATACCAGTCTGTATAATAGTACTACAGAGATACCAGTCTGTAATACCAGTCTGTAATGTACCACTACAGAGATACCAGTCTGTAGTGAAGTACTACACAGATACAAGTCTGATATACCAGTCTGTAGTACTACATAGATACCAGTCTGTAATGTAGTACTACACAGATACCAGTCTGATATACCAGTCTGTAGTGTAGTACTACACAGATACCAGTCTGTAATGTACCACTACCAGTCTGTAGTGAAGTACTACACAGATACAAGTCTGATATACCAGTCTGTAGTGTAGTACTACATAGATACCAGTCTGTATTGTTGTACTCTGTCCTACACAGATACCAGTCCGTAGTGTAGTACTACAGTAATACCAGTCTGTACTGTAGTACTACACAGATACCAGTCTGATATACCAGTCTGTAGTGTAGTACTACAGAGGCACCAGTCTGTATAATAGTACTACAGAGACACCAGTCTGTATAATAGTACTACAGAGATACCAGTCTGTAATGTAGTACTACAGAGATACCAGTCTGTTATTTAGTACTACAGAGATACCAGTCTGTAGTACTACAAAGATTCCAGTCTGTATAATAGTACTACAGAGATACCAGTCTGTATAATAGTACTGCAGAGATACCAGTCTGTATAATAGTACTACAGAGATACCAGTCTGTATAATAGTACTGCAGAGATACCAGTCTGTATAATAGTACTGCAGAGATACCAGTCTGTATAATAGTACTACAGAGATACCAGTCTGTATAATAGTACTACAGAGATACCAGTCTGTATAATAGTACTACAGAGATACCAGTCTGTAATGTAGTACTACAGAGATACCAGTCTGTATAATAGTACTGCAGAGATACCAGTCTGTATAATAGTACTACAGAGATACCAGTCTGTAGTGTAGTACTACAGAGATACCAGTCTGTAATGTAGTACTACACAGATACCAGTCTGATATACCAGTCTGTAGTGTAGTACTACAGAGATGCCAGTCTGTATAATAGTACTACAGAGATACCAGTCTGTAATGTAGTACTACACAGATACCAGTCTGATATACCAGTCTGTAGTGTAGTACTACAGAGATACCAGTCTGTATAATAGTACTACAGAGATGCCAGTCTGTATAATAGTACTACAGAGATACCAGTCTGTATAATAGTACTACAGAGATACCAGTCTGTATAATAGTACTGCAGAGATACCAGTCTGTATAATAGTACTGCAGAGATACCAGTCTGTATAATAGTACTACAGGGATACCAGTCTGTATAATAGTACTGCAGAGATACCAGTCTGTGTAATAGTACTACAGAGATACCAGTCTGTATAATAGTACTACAGAGATACCAGTCTGTATAATAGTACTACAGAGATACCAGTCTGTATAATAGTACTACAGAGATACCAGTCTGTATAATAGTACTGCAGAGATACCAGTCTGTATAATAGTACTACAGAGATACCAGTCTGTATAATATAGTACTATAATAGTACTCTCCATAATATAGAAAACGTGAAACTTTTTTTTGTAGCTTTTTTTGGGGATCTCTTTCTCTCTTTTCTCCCTCCATGGTTCAGACAGTGACTGCCTCCACTTCTCTTCCTGCTGCAGTCACTCCAGTCTCTTCTCCTCTTTCCCCTCGTCTCTCTTCACTTTTTGAGTCCCATTCCTTTAGAAAACAATTCTTTACAGATCCGGAGGAGAGAGAGAGAAATTATGGAGGGAGGAGAGAGGGGATAGAGAGAGAGAAAGGGAGAGAGAGAGAAAGTGTCTGTTTCTCTCTCTCTTTTGCTTCTGTGGTGAGTCTTACAGCGTCTCTCCATCTCTCTCTGTCCATCTCTCTCTTTCTGGTTGTCTGTGAGATGGTATCCATGGTAGTTGCGGTGACAGTATCCGAAGCAACAGTGGTCAAGGTGATAATCTCAGAGGCCATGTACAACCCATCTTCTTACCCTCTCCTCTCCTCTCCTCTCCTCTCCTCTCCTCTCCTCTCCTCTCCTCTCCTCTCCTCTCCTCTCCTCTCCTCTCTCATCTCCTCTCAAAAACTCTCATCTCATCTCCTCTCCTCTCAACTCTCCTCAACTCTCCTCTCTTCATCTCTTCTCTCCTTCCTCTCTTCTCTCATCTCTTCTCTCCTCTATAGTCTTTCCCTAGATGGTATCCATATACAGGGTCTCCTCTCCGCTCCTCTCCTCTCTTTTATAGTCTTTCTCTTGATTGTATCCATATATAGGGTCCACTCTGCTCTTCGATCACAGTCTTCACCATGTGATAAACCTCTTCAAAACTCTCCCCTTCCACAATAGCTACACACAGAGGGTCAGAGGCAGAGAAAGGGAGAGAGATAAAGAGAGAGAAAGAGAGAGAGACAGGGTTAGAGAGTGTGTGTATGTGTAACATTATCATGAATGTGTGTGTGTGTGTGTGTGTGTGTGTGTGTGTGTGTGTGTGTGTGTGTGTCTGCGTCTGTCTGCATGTGTCTGCATGTGTCTGCGTGTGTGTGTGTGTGTGCGTGCGTGCGTGCGTGCGTGCGTGCGTCTGCGTGTGTGTGTGTGCGTGCGTGCGTGCGTGTGTGTGTGTGTGTTACCTGAGAAGCATTCTATAAAGTCTTGTTCCAGTTTGACAGCTCTGTCCAGAGCCTTCCTGGCCTGGTCCTCTGTCAGACGCTTGTTCAGGTCACTGTAACACATGGATGCTTCATGTTAGAATGTACATCGTTTAACGTCAACAGGAAGGAAGGAAGAGCGATTCAACTTGAAGTGTTTTAATAATAATGAATCAGAACTGTTGATTCCTAGTCCAACACCATAGAGACATAATGATGAATCAGAACTGTTGATTCCTAGTCCAACACCATAGAGACATAATGATGAATCAGAACTGTTGATTCCTAGTCCAACACCATAGAGACATAATGATGAATCAGAACTGAAAGGAAGAGCGATTCAACTTGAAGTGTTTTAATAATAATGAATCAGAACTGTTGATTCCTAGTCCAACACCATAGAGACATAATGATGAATCAGAACTGTTGATTCCTAGTCCAACACCATAGAGACATAATGATGAATCAGAACTGTTGATTCCTAGTCCAACACCATAGAGACATAATGATGAATCAGAACTGTTGATTCCTAGTCCAACACCATAGAGACATAATGATGAATCAGAACTGTTGATTCCTAGTCCAACACCATAGAGACATAATGATGAATCAGAACTGTTGATTCCTAGTCCAACACCATAGAGACATAATGATGAATCAGAACTGAAAGGAAGAGCGATTCAACTTGAAGTGTTTTAATAATAATGAATCAGAACTGACATGGGGACCTCTAGTGTCCAGACTGTCACTGCATAATACCTGACAGGAAGGAATTAAGTTAATCCAAGCTAAACTAAAAAAGATAACCCCTGAATCTACTCAACAATCTACAACACACACAGACACTATTAGATTAACAGTGGTCCCGTGTGGCTCAGTTGGTAGAGCATGGTGTTTGCAACGCCAGGGTTGTGGGTTCGATTCCCACGGGGGACCAGTACGGAGAAGAACAAAAATAATGTATGAAATGTATTCACTATTGTAAGTCGCTCTGGATAAGAGCGTCTGCTAAATGACTAAAATGCAGTATATTTTCCAGTGATCGCAGTCTGATGAAGACAGCAACAAACTTCCTCCTACTTACAGTATATTTTCCAGTGATCGGGGTCTGATGAAGACAGCAATAGGATGAAGCTGAGCTGCCTGTAGTCTTCTCACTGCATTAGCTGACACATCTAGGATACAGTGTTTCCCCATCTGAGCACACACACATTGTTATATTCTGTACAGTGCAGAACACAATAGAATATTTTACACATTAAAGGATCAAATAGTTAAAAGGTCTCACACACACATACCGGTACACACACACACACACACACACACACACACACACACACACACAAACATACCTGTACACACACACACACACACCGGTACACACACCGGTACACACACACACACACACACCGGTACACACACCGGTACACACACCGGTACACACCGGTACACACCGGTACACACACACACACACACCGGTACACACACACACACACACACACACACACACACACACACACACACACACACACACACACACACACACACACACACATATTGATACACACACACACACACTCCCTCCCCTTACCTGCTCTGCGACCATGCGGACACTCTGAACGCTGGTTCCATACAGGTGACTGTTGTATTGACCCGCCTCTATGAAGTGATGTGATTGGATGTCCTTCTCCATCTGTTCCCTTGACGACACAAAGTGATAGTCCCGCCCATCCACCTCATACTCCCTCTGGGGCCGCGTCGTGTCTACACACACACACACACACACACACACACACACACACACACACACGTTTATGTTACACACACACACGTTTATGTTAGACACACACGGACGGACACACGTTCTGTGTTAGGATGCTATTTCAGATTACGTTTTGAAGTGTAGTTTAATTGTCAATAGTATATTGTTGATTGTTTATTTGGGACACAAACTATATGATGACTTACTATTAAGAATATCCCACCAACGGGACTTTAAAAACTGTAACATCTTATGTTTCACCGAGACGTGGCTGAACGACGATACGGACAATATAGAGCTGGAGGGATTTTCCGTACATCAGCAGGACAGAGACTCTACCTCTGGTAAGATGAGGGGTGGGAGTGTGTGTCTATTTGTCAATAACAGCTGGTGTGCGATGTCTAATATTAAAGAAGTCTTGAGGTATTATTCACCTGAGGTAGAGTACCTCATGATAAGCTGTAGACCACACTATCTACCAAGAGAGTTCTCATCTGTATTATAGTTGTATATAGTAGTACCTACATGTATATAATGGGTCAAAGGTAGTACCTATATGTATATAGTACCTATAGTAGTACCTACATGTATATAACAGGTCAATAGTAGTACCTATATGTATATAATGGTTCAGTAGTAGTACCTATGTGTATATAGTACCTATAGTAGTACCTATGTGTATATAATGGGTCTATAGTAGTACCTATATGTATATAATGGGTCAGTAGTAGTACCTATATGTATATAATGGGTCAGTAGTAGTACCTATAGTAGTACCTATATGTATATAATGGGTCAGTAGTAGTACCTATAGTAGTACCTATATGTATATAATGGGTCAGTAGTAGTACCTATATGTATATAATGGGTCAGTAGTAGTACCTATGTGTATATAGTACCTATAGTAGTACCTGTGTGTATATAATGGGTCAGTAGTAGTACCTATAGTAGTACCTATGTGTATATAATGGGTCTATAGTAGTACCTATGTGTATATAATGGGTCAGTAGTAGTACCTATGTGTATATAGTACCTATAGTAGTACCTATATGTATATAATGGGTCTATAGTAGTACCTATGTGTATATAATGGGTCTATAGTAGTACCTATGTGTATATAATGGGTCTATAGTAGTACCTATATGTATATAATGGGTCTATAGTAGTACCTATGTGTATATAATGGGTCTATAGTAGTACCTATATGTATATATTGGGTCTATAGTAGTACCTATGTGTATATAATGGGTCTATAGTAGTACCTATGTGTATATAATGGGTCTATAGTAGTACCTATATGTATATAATGGGTCTATAGTAGTACCTATGTGTATATAATGGGTCTATAGTAGTACCTATATGTATATAATGGGTCTATAGTAGTACGTATATGTATATAATGGGTCAGTAGTAGTACCTATAGTAGCACCTATAGTAGTACCTATAGTAGTACCTATGTGTATATAGTTCCTATAGTAGTATCTATAGTAGTATCTATAGTAGTATCTATAGTAGTATCTATAGTAGCACCTATAGTAGCACCTATGTGTATATAGTTCCTATAGTAGTACCTATAGTAGTACCTATAGTAGCACCTATGTGTATATAGTTCCTATAGTAGTACCTATATTTGATAGTATTACTCACGTGGAACACAGGAACCAAACTTGTCAGGAAACTCAGAGAGAAGATCATCATTCACTCTGTCTTTAGTAGGACCCAATATAATGATAGGCCTCACATAGTGGACTGGAGAGAGGGAGAGAGAGAAATACAGTTATAGCAGGTGTCTTCAACCTTTTCTTGCCCAGGGACCCAGGGACTTCCTCCCAGGCCAACCCAGGGACTTCCTCCCAGGCAAACCCAGGGACCTCCACCTAGGCAAACCCAGGGACTTCCTCCCAGGCAAACCCAGGGACTTCCTCCCAGGCAAACCCAGGGACCTCCACCTAGGCAAACCCAGGGACTTCCTCCCAGGCAAACCCAGGGATCTCCACCTAGGCAAACCCAGGGACTTCCTTCCAGGCAAACCCAGGGATCTCCACCTAGGCAAACCCAGGGACTTCCTCCCAGGCAAACCAAAGGACCTCCTCCCAGGGACTTCTGCATGAAGCAAATGGTGGTCACACCAGATACTGATTTTTTTTAAAGGTATTTTTATTATTATTTAACCTTTATTTAACTAGGCAGGTTAGTTAAGAACAAATTCTTATTTTCAATGATGGCCTAGGAACAGTGGGTTAACTGCCTTGTTCAGGGGCAGAACGACAGATTTTTACCTTGTCAGCTCGGGGATTCGATCTAGAAACCTTTCAGTTACTGGTCCAACGCTCTAACCACTAGGCTACCTGCTGGTTACTGGTCCAACGCTCTAACCACTAGGCTACCTGCTGGTTACTAGCCCAACGCTCTAACCACTAGGCTACCTGCTGGTTACTAGCCCAACGCTCTAACCACTAGGCTACCTGCCGCCCCATCTGTGTATCTGTGGCCAACAGATGCAAATCTGTATTCCCAGTCATGTGAAATCCATAGATTAGGGCTTAATTAATTTATTTCAATTCACTGATATCCATATATGAAATGTAACTTTGTCAAATAATTAACATTGTTGAATGTTGTGTTTATATTTTATGTTGTTGCTAGTGATATTCATACAAACATTTAAAGAAATACAAATGTTTTTTTTCACTTAAAATAATTAAATACGTATATTTTCACGGACCCATGCAGTACCTCAGTGGATCCCTAGGGGTCCGCAGACTCCCTACAGTACCTCAGTGGATCCCTGGGGGTCTGCAGACTCCCCACAGTACCTCAGCGGATCCCTAGGGGTCTGCAGACTCCCTACAGTACCTCGGTGGATCCCTGGGGGTCTGCAGACGCCCTACAGTACCTCAGCGGATCCCTAGGGGTCTGCAGACTCCCTACAGCACCTCAGTGGATCCCTTGGGGGCCGCAGACTCCCTACAGTACCTCAGTGGATCCCTTGGGGGCCACAGACTCCCTACAGTACCTCAGTGGATCCCTTGGGGGCCACAGACTCCCTACAGTACCTCAGTGGATCCCTAGGGGTCTGCAGACTCCCCACAGTACCTCAGTGGATCCCTAGGGGTCTGCAGACGCCCTACAGTACCTCAGTGGATCCCTGGGGGTCTGCAGGCTCCCTACAGTACCTCAGTGGATCCCTAGGGGGCCACAGACTCCCTACAGTACCTCAGTGGATCCCTAGAGGTCCGCAGACTCCCTACAGTACCTCAGTGGATCCCTGGGGGTCTGCAGACTCCCTACAGTACCTCAGCGGACCCCTTGGGGGCCGCAGACTCCCTACAGTACCTCAGTGGATCCCTGGGGGTCTGCAGACTCCCTACAGTACCTCAGTGGATCCCTAGGGGTCTGCAGACTCCCTACAGTACCTCAGTGGATCCCTGGGGGTCTGCAGACTCCCTACAATACCTCAGTGGATCCCTAGGGGTCTGCAGACTCCCTACAGTACCTCAGTGGATCCCTGGGGGTCTGCAGACTCCCTACAGTACCTCAGCGGACCCCTTGGGGGCCACAGACTCCCTACAGTACCTCAGTGGATCCCTGGGGGTCTGCAGACTCCCTACAGTACCTCAGCGGACCCCTAGGGGGCCGCATACCCCCGATTGAATACCCCAGAGTTATAGCATCACTGGTTGTGTCAGAGTGCCATCTTGTGGCTGGAGTGGGAAACACACCCTCCACTTCAGTTCTACTTGCTGAAACAACCACCATTACAGACAAATGAAAGAATCTGAGGTTACAGGTCAGACCTACCTTCTATCTGTGTAACAGACTCATAGCTCTGAACAAAGCTGCTGCGGTCCTTATTCTTCATACGAGACCACTCCTTCCTCTCCACCCTGCATAGAGAGACATAGGGCTACATTAACATGGCATAACACTACATAGTGCTTCATTAGAGACCACTCTTTCCTTTCAACCCTACATAGAGAGACATAGGGCTACATTAATATGGAATAACACTACATACTGCTTCATTAGAGACCACTCCTTCCTCTCTACCCTACAGAAACACACAGGAGGGGGTTAACTGTGTTAACTTAGGTGTTAGGTGTGGTCCCCTCAGCGTTAGGTGTGGTCCCCTCAGTGTTAGGTGTGGTCCCATCAGTGTTAGGTGTGGTCCCCCTCAGTGTTAGGTGTGTTACCAGTGTTAGGTGTGGTCCCCCCTCAGTGTTAGCTGTGTTACCAGTGTTAGGTGTGGTCCCCTCAGTGTTAGGTGTGGTCCCCTCAGTGTTAGGTGTGGTCCCCCTCTACGTTAGGTGTCTCCCCCTCAGTGTTAGGTGTGGTCCCCCTCAGCATTAGGTGTGGTCCCCTCAGTGTTAGGTGTGTTACCAGTGTTAGGTGTGGTCCCCCTCAGTGTTAGGTGTGTTACCAGTGTTAGGTGTGGTCCCCCCTCAGTGTTAGGTGCGTTACCAGCGTTAGGTGTGTTACCTACCTGTGTTTGCTGGGTATATACCCTAGTTCCTCCAGTTGTCCCTGTTGTCCCAGTCTCCTAGCAGTCCACCACTCTTCATCACTACAGTCAGTCACATGGAGCACCTCCCCGAAGTTAAAGCCCAAAGCCTGGCTCAACAGCCCACAGTCTGCTGTTTTATCATAGTCAAACAGGGCCCTGCATAGAGAGGACATAGAGCTACATTAGCATGAAGTAACATGACATAACACTACATAACCGTAACGCCTGGCTCAACAGCCCACAGTCTGCTGTTTTATCATAGTCAAACAGGGCCCTGCATAGAGAGGACATAGAGCTACATTAGTATGACATAACATAACACTACATAACCCTAAAGCCTAGCTTAACAGTCCAGAGTATGCTGTCTTATCATAGTCAAACGGGGCCCTGTATAGAGAGGACATAGAGCTACATTAACATGACAGGGAGACATTAGCATGACATAGGGCTACATTAACATGACACTACTTTACCTGACATAGAAGGTCCTGTTGGCTCGGAGGGTCCCAGAGCTCATGCTACTGTTCATCATCTGTTCTCTCAGGTCGTGGATCTTAGCCTCAAACCTGCTGTACTCTACACACACACACACACACACAGTATATAGTAGTCTATAGTAGTCTGACATAGTCTACAGTTTGTCTATAGTAGTCTACAGTAGTCTGACATAGTCTGACGTAGTCTACAGTAGTCTGACGTAGTATACAGTAGTCTACAGTAGTCTACAGTAGTCTGAAGTAGTCTACAGTAGTCTATAGTAGTCTGACGTAGTCTATAGTAGTCTGACGTAGTCTACAGTAGTCTATAGTAGTCTGACGTAGTCTACAGTTTGTCTATAGTAGTCTGACGTAGTCTGCAGTAGTCTATAGTAGTCTGACGTAGTCTACAGAAGTCTATAGTAAGTCTATAGTAGTCTGACATAGTCTACAGTTTGACTATAGTAGTCTGGCATAGTCTACAGTAGTCTATAGTAGTCTACAGTAGTCTATAGTAGTCTGACATAACTATAGACAAACTGTAGACTTTCTACAGTAGTCTACAGTGGTCTACAGTAGTCTATAGTAGTCTACAGTAGTCTACAGTAGTCTATAGTAGTCTATAGTAGTCTATAGTAGTCTGTAGTTTATCTACTGTAGTCTATAGTAGTATATAGTAGTCTATAGTAGTCTGTAGTTTATCTACAGTAGTCTACAGTAGTCTATAGTTGTTTATAGTAGAATGTAGTAGTCTATCCTAGTATGCAGTTAGTCTGTATTAGTCTATAGTAGTCTACAGTAGTCTACAGTAGTCTATAGTAGTCTATAGTAGTTTATAGTAGAATGTAGTAGTTTATCCTACTACTGTATGTAGTTAGTACTTATTAGTCTACAGTAGTCTACAGCAGTCTATAGTTGTTTATAGTAGTCTACAGTAGTTTATAGTAGAATGTAGTAGTCTATCCTAGTATGTAGTTAGTCCTTATTAGTCTACAGTAGTCTACAGTGGTCTATAGTAGTCTATAGTTGTTTATAGTAGTCTATAGTAGTTTATAGTAGAATGTAGTAGTCTACAGTAGTCTATAGTAGTTTATAGTAGAATGTAGTAGTCTATCCTAGTATGTAGTTAGTCCTTATTAGTCTACAGTAGTCTACAGTGGTCTGTACTGGTCTGTGATATTCTTACCCTCAGGTCTGTATTGGTCTGTACTGGTCTGTGATATTCTTACCCTCTGGTCTGTATTGGTCTGTACTGGTCTGTACTGGTCTGTACTGGTCTGTACTGGTCTGTGATATTCTTACCTTCAGGTCTGTACTGGTCTGTACTGGTCTGTGATATTCTTACCCTCAGGTCTGTACTGGTCTGTGATATTCTTACCCTCTGGTCTGTAGTGGTCTGTACTGGTCTGTACTGGTCTGTGATATTCTTACCCTCTGGTCTGTATTGGTCTGTACTGGTCTGTGATATTCTTAACCTCAGGTCTGTACTGGTCTGTACTGGTCTGTGATATTCTTACCCTCAGGTCTGTACTGGTCTGTACTGGTCTGTGATATTCTTACCCTCTGGTCTGTACTGGGCGATGATAGTAACAGTCTGTCCAGCATTCTTCAGAGCTGCTGCAGCCTGTTCATGAGTCGCATGTCTGAGATCCACACCGTTCACCTGCAGAGAAGTTATAACCATTAATTACATAACATTACATTAATGTGACATAACACTACACAACACTACATAGCATTACATAACACTACAAAACATGATATAACACTATGTGACACTACATAACACTATGTGACACTACATAACACTACATGACACTACATAACACTACATGACACTATGTAACAGTACATGACACTATGTAACACTACATAGCACTAAGTAAAATTACATAGAACTATGTACCACTACATAACATTACTTAACACTACATAACACTATGTAACACTACATAACACTACATAGCATTACATAACACAACATACCATTACATAACACTACATAACATTACATAAGACTACATAACACTATGTAACACTACATAACACTACATAGCATCACATAGCATTACATAACATAACACAACATAACATTACATAAGAATTCATAACACTATGTAACATTACATAACACTATGTAACACTATGTAACACTACATAGCACTATGTACCACCACATAACATTACATAACACTACATACCACTATGTAACACTACATACGACATAACATTACATAAGACTACATAACACTATGTAACACTACATAACATTACATAACACTAGACAACACTATGTAACACTACATACCACTATGTAACACTACATAGCATTACATAAGACTACATAAGACTACATAATATTATGTAACACTATGTAACACTACATAACATTACATAACACTATGTAACACTACATGAAACTACATAACATTACATAACACTACACAACACTATGTAACACTACATACCACTATGTAACACTACATAGCATTACATAAGACTACATAAGACTACATAATATTATATAACACTATGTAACACTACAAAACATTACATAACACTACGTAACACTATGTAACACTACATGAAACTACATAACATTACATAACACTACACAACACTATGTAACACTACATACCACTATGTAACACTACATAGCATTACATAAGACTACAAAAGACTACATAATATTATATAACACTATGTAACACTACATAACACTACGTAATACTATGTAACACTACATGACACTACATAACATTACATAAGACTATGTAACACTATATAACACTACACAACATTACATAACACTACGTAACACTATGTAACACTACATGACACAACATAACATTATATAACACTATGTTACACTACACTACACAAAACTACAAAACATTACATAACACCACATAACACTACATAACACTATGTAACACTACATACCACTATGTAACACTACATAGCATTACGTAACACTACATAAGACTACATAATATTATATAACACTATGTAACACTACATAACATTACATAACACTACGTAATACTATGTAACACTACATGACACAACATAACATTATATATGTCACGTCCTAACCAGCAGAGGGAGTAATTGTATTAGTTTTGGTCAGGACGTGGCAGAGGGTTTGTGTTTTGTATGTTTTCTACGTTCTGTCTAGTTTAGTTTTTCTATGTTTAGGTTTGGGTGGTGGACTCTCAATTGGAGGCAGGTGTTGCTAGTTGCCTCTGATTGAGAGTCCTATATATAGGTGTGTGTTTGGTTTGGGTTTTGTGGGTAGTTGTATTTTGCACTGCTAGTATTCATGTAGCCTGTGAAACTGTCCTTCGTCGTTCTAACTGTTTTGTTGTTTTTTCGTGGTCTCTTTATTTAATAAATATAAAGATGAGCATCGACATTCCCGCTGCGTTTTGGTCCTCCAACACAACGACAACTGTGACAATATAACACTACGTAACACTATGTAACACTACATAACATTACATAACACTATATAACACTACATGAAACTACATAACATTACATAACACTACACAACACTATGTAACACTACATACCACTATGTAACACTACACTACACAACACTACAAAACATTACATAACACCACATAACACTACATAACACTACATAACACTACTCACGCTGATGATTTGGTCTCCCTTGCGTAGTTCTCCTGAGAGATCAGCTGGTCCTCCAGCCAGGATGAAGGAGATGAAGATTCCCTCCCCGTCTTCTCCTCCAACGATGTTAAACCCCAGACCAGTCGACCCTCGGTGGATACACACACGCCTGGCCTCTCTACTGGGAGGACAAACAAAGACATTATCATACACAGTACCACCCTAAGATAACACTCAGCATGGTCTCTCTACTACAGATAACACTCAGCCTGGTCTCTCTACTACAGATCTACTGTATCACTCAGCCTGGTCTCTCTACTACATATCTACTGTAACACTCAGCCTGGCCTCTCTACTACTGATATAATCTACTGTAACACTCAGCCTGGTCTCTCTCCTACAGATATAATCTACTGTAACACTCAGCCTGGTCTCTCTACTACAGATATAATGTACTGTAACACTCAGCCTGGTCTCTCTACTACAGATATAATGTACTGTAACACTCAGCCTGGTCTCTCTACTATAGATATAATCTACTGTAACACTCAGCCTGGTCTCTCTACTACAGATAACACTCAGCCTGGTCTCTCTACTACAGATAACACTCAGCCTGGTCTCTCTACTACAGATATAATCTACTGTAACACTCAGCCTGGTCTCTCTACTACATATATAATCTACTGTAACACTCAGCCTGGTCTCTCTACTACAGATATAATGTACTGTAACACTCAGCCTGGTCTCTCTACTACAGATATAATGTAACACTCAGCCTGGTCTCTCTACTACAGATATAATGTACTGTAACACTCAGCCTGGTCTCTCTACTACAGATATAATCTACTGTAACACTCAGCCTGGTCTCTCTACTGCAGATATAATCTACTGTAACACTCAGCCTGGTCTCTCTACTACAGATATAATGTACTGTAACACTCAGCCTGGTCTCTCTACTACAGATATAATGTACTGTAACACTCAGCCTGGTCTCTCTACTACAGATATAATCTACTGTAACACTCAGCCTGGTCTCTCTACTACAGATAACACTCAGCCTGGTCTCTCTACTACAGATAACACTCAGCCTGGTCTCTCTACCACAGATATAATGTACTGTAACACTCAGCCTGGTCTCTCTACTACAGATATAATGTACTGGAACACTCAGCCTGGTCTCTCTACTACAGATATAATGTACTGTAACACTCAGCCTGGTCTCTCTACTACAGCTATAATGTACTGTAACACTCAGCCTGGTCTCTCCACTACATATATACTGTAACACTCAGCCTGGTCTCTCTACTACATATCTACTGTAACACTCAGCCTGGTCTCTCTACTACAGATATAATGTACTGTAACACTCAGCCTGGTCTCTCTACTACAGCTATAATGTACTGTAACACTCAGCCTGGTCTCTCCACTACATATATACTGTAACACTCAGCCTGGTCTCTCCACTACATATCTACTGTAACCCTCAGCCTGGTCTCTCCACTACATATCTACTGTAACACTCAGCCTGGTCTCTCTACTACAGATATAATGTACTGTAACACTCAGCCTGGTCTCTACTACATATCTACTGTAACACTCAGCCTGGTCTCTCTACTACAGATATAATGTACTGTAACACTCAGCCTGGTCTCTCTACTACAGATATAATGTACTGTAACACTCAGCCTGGTCTCTCTACTACAGCTATAATGTACTGTAACACTCAGCCTGGTCTCTCCACTACATATATACTGTAACACTCAGCCTGGTCTCTCTACTACATATCTACTGTAACACTCAGCCTGGTCTCTCTACTACAGATATAATGTACTGTAACACTCAGCCTGGTCTCTCTACTACAGCTATAATGTACTGTAACACTCAGCCTGGTCTCTCCACTACATATATACTGTAACACTCAGCCTGGTCTCTCCACTACATATCTACTGTAACCCTCAGCCTGGTCTCTCCACTACATATCTACTGTAACACTCAGCCTGGTCTCTCTACTACAGATATAATGTACTGTAACACTCAGCC
Source organism: Salmo trutta (assembly GCF_901001165.1). Classification (NCBI taxonomy): domain Eukaryota; kingdom Metazoa; phylum Chordata; class Actinopteri; order Salmoniformes; family Salmonidae; genus Salmo; species Salmo trutta. The sequence continues at coordinate 33,913 of NW_021822855.1, read as the reverse complement.
TGGTCTCTACTACATATCTACTGTAACACTCAGCCTGGTCTATCCACTACAGATAACACTCAGCCTGGTCTCTCTACTACAGATATAATGTACTGTAACACTCAGCCTGGTCTCTCTACTACATATCTACTGTAACACTCAGCCTGGTCTATCCACTACAGATAACACTCAGCCTGGTCTCTCTACTACAGATATAATGTACTGTAACACTCAGCCTGGTCTATCCACTACAGTTAACACTCAGCCTGGTCTCTCTACTACAGATATAATGTACTGTAACACTCAGCCTGGTCTCTCCACTACATATCTACTGTAACACTCAGCCTGGTCTCTCTACTACAGATATAATGTACTGTAACACTCAGCCTGGTCTCTCTACTACATATCTACTGTAACACTCAGCCTGGTCTATCCACTACAGATAACACTCAGCCTGGTCTCTCTACTACAGATATAATGTACTGTAACACTCAGCCTGGTCTCTCTACTACATATCTACTGTAACACTCAGCCTGGTCTATCCACTACAGATAACACTCAGCCTGGTCTCTCTACTACAGATATAATGTACTGTAACACTCAGCCTGGTCTATCCACTACAGATAACACTCAGCCTGGTCTCTCTACTACAGATATAATGTACTGTAACACTCAGCCTGGTCTCTCTACTACAGATATAATGTACTGTAACACTCAGCCTGGTCTCTCTACTACAGATATAATGTACTGTAACACTCAGCCTGGTCTCTCTACTCCAGATAACACTCAGCCTGGTCTCTCTACTACAGCTATAATGTACTGTAACACTCAGCCTGGTCTCTCCACTACATATATACTGTAACACTCAGCCTGGTCTCTCTACTACATATCTACTGTAACACTCAGCCTGGTCTCTCTACTACAGATATAATGTACTGTAACACTCAGCCTGGTCTCTCTACTACAGCTATAATGTACTGTAACACTCAGCCTGGTCTCTCCACTACATATATACTGTAACACTCAGCCTGGTCTCTCCACTACATATCTACTGTAACCCTCAGCCTGGTCTCTCCACTACATATCTACTGTAACACTCAGCCTGGTATCTCTACTACAGATATAATGTACTGTAACACTCAGCCTGGTCTCTACTACATATCTACTGTAACACTCAGCCTGGTCTATCCACTACAGATAACACTCAGCCTGGTCTCTCTACTACAGATATAATGTACTGTAACACTCAGCCTGGTCTCTCTACTACATATCTACTGTAACACTCAGCCTGGTCTATCCACTACAGATAACACTCAGCCTGGTCTCTCTACTACAGATATAATGTACTGTAACACTCAGCCTGGTCTCTCTACTACAGATATAATCTACTGTAACACTCAGCCTGGTCTCTCTACTACAGATATAATGTACTGTAACACTCAGCCTGGTCTCTCTACTACAGATATAATGTACTGTAACACTCAGCCTGGTCTCTCTACTACAGATATAATGTACTGTAACACTCAGCCTTGTCTCTCTACTACAGATATAATGTACTGTAACACTCAGCCTGGTCTCTCTACTACATATCTACTGTAACACTCAGCCTGGTCTCTCTACTACAGATAACACTCAGCCTGGTCTCTCTACTACAGATATAATCTACTGTAACACTCAGCCTGGTCTCTCTACTACAGATATAATGTACTGTAACACTCAGCCTGGTCTCTCTACTACATATATAATCTACTGTAACACTCAGCCTGGTCTCTCTACTACAGATCTACTGTAACCCTCAGCCTGGTCTCTCTACTACATATATAATCTACTGTAACACTCAGCCTGGTCTCTCTACTACAGATATAATGCACTGTAACACTCAGCCTGGTCTCTCTACTACAGATATAATGTACTGTAACCCTCAGCCTGGTCTCTCTACTACATATATAATCTACTGTAACCCTCAGCTTGGTCTCTCTACTACATATATAATCTACTGTAACACTCAGCCCAATATGTCTCCGTACAGATAGAACCCGACAAGGTAATGATCTGATGTCTGATTTGACAGACATGATTTGATATGAGTTACGTTTACATTTGTGTGTGTGTGTGTGTGTGTGTGTGTGTGTCTGTGTGTCCTGACCTGGGGATGTCGTCTTCTCCTATCATGCCGTGCGGTATGGGTGAGTAGCGTCGTGGCGAGGGTGGCGGCAGAGAGGATTGTGGGTAATCTAGGTAGTTAGGGCCCATGTCTGGGTCCATGTACGCTGGAGAGACAGGGAGAGATGAATATGTATAGTTAGGCTCCTGGTACATTACAACACTGTTCAGTTTCCAGGTCCTTGGTGACCACATCACCAACGAACTATCATGATCCAAACACACCAAGACAGTCGTGAAGAGGGCACGACAAAACCTTTTCCCCCTCAGGAAACTAAAAAGATTTGGCATGGGTCTACAGATCCACAAAAGGTTCTACAGAGGGTAGTGCGTACGGCCCAATACATCACTGGGGCCAAGCTTCCAGCCATCCAGGACCTCTATACCAGGCGGTGTCAGAGGAAGGCCCTAAAAATTGTCAATGACCCCAGCTACCCCAGTCATAGACTGTTCTCTCTACTACCGCATGGCAAGCGGTACCGGAGTGCCAAGTCTAGGACCAAGAGGCTTCTAAACAGCTTCTACCCACAAGCCATAAGACTCCTGAACAGCTAATCAAATGGCTACCCAGACTATTTACATTGCGCCCCCCCTCCCTTTTTTTTTACACAACTGCTACTTGCTGTTTATTATCTATACATAGTCACTTTAACCATACCTACATGTGCAAATTACCTCGACTAACCTGTACCCCCGCACAATGGCTCTGTACCGGTACCCCCTGTATATAGCCTCCACATTGACTCTGTACCGTAACACCCTGTATATAGCCTCCACATTGACTCTGTACCGGTACCCCCTTTATATAGCCTCCACATTGACTCTGTACCGGTACCCCCTGTATATAGTCTCCACATTGACTCTGTACCGGTACCCCCTGTATATAGCCCCCACATTGACTCTGTACTGGTACCCCCTGTATATAGCCTCCACATTGACTCTGTACCCCCTGTATATAGCCTCCACATGGACTCTGTACCGGTACCCCCTGTATATAGTCTCCACATTGACTCTGTACTGGTACCCCCTGTATATAGTCTCCATATTGACTCTGTACCCCCCTGTATATAGCCTCCACATGGACTCTGTACCGGTACCCCCTGTCTATAGCCTCCACATTGACTCTGTACCGGTACCCCCTGTATATAGCCTCCACATTGACTCTGTACCGGTACCCCCTGTATATAGCCTCCACATTGACTCTGTACCGGTACCCCCTGTATATAGCCCCACTATTGACTCTGTACTGGTACCCCCTGTATATAGCCCCCACATTGACTCTGTACCGGTACCCCCTGTATATAGCCTCCACATTGACTCTGTACCGGTACCCACTGTATATAGCCTCCACGTTGACTCTGTACCGGTACCCCCTGTATATAGCCTCCACATTGACTCTGTACCGGTACCCCCTGTATATAGCCTCCACATTGACTCTGTACCGGTACCCCCTGTATATAGCCCCACTATTGACTCTGTACCGGTACCCCCCTGTATATAGCCTCCACATTGACTCTGTACCGGTACCCCCTGTATATAGCCTCCACATTGACTCTGTACCGGTACCCCCTGTATATAGTCTCCACATTGTCTCTGTACCGGTACCCCCTGTATATAGCCTCCACATTGACTCTGTACCGGTACCCCCTGTATATAGCCTCCACATTGACTCTGTACCGGTACCCCCTGTATATAGCCTCCACATTGACTCTGTACCGGTACCCCCTGTATATAGCCTCCACATTGACTCTGTACCGGTACCCCCTGTATATAGCCTCCACATTGACTCTGTACCGTAATACCCTGTATATAGCCTCCACATTGACTCTGTACCGTAATACCCTGTATATAGCCTCCACATTGACTCTGTACCGGTACCCCCTGTATATAGCCTCCACATTGACTCTGTACCGGTACCCCCTGTATATAGCCTCCACATTGACTCTGTACCGGTACCCCTGTATATAGCCTCCACATTGACTCTGTACCGGTACCCCCTGTATATAGCCCCCACATTGACTCTGTACCGGTACCCCCTGTATATAGCCTCCACATTGACTCTGTACCGGTACCCCCTGTATATAGCCTCCACATTGACTCTGTACCAGTACCCCCTGTATATAGCCTCCACATTGACTCTGTACCGGTACCCCCTGTATATAGCCTCCACATTGACTCTGTACCGTAATACCCTGTATATAGCCTCCACATTGACTCTGTACCGTAATACCCTGTATATAGCCTCCACATTGACTCTGTACCGGTACCCCCTGTATATAGCCTCCACATTGACTCTGTACCGGTACCCCCTGTATATAGCCTCCACATTGACTCTGTACCGGTACCCCTGTATATAGCCTCCACATTGACTCTGTACCGGTACCCCCTGTATATAGCCCCCACATTGACTCTGTACCGGTACCCCCTGTATATAGCCTCCACATTGACTCTGTACCGGTACCCCCTGTATATAGCCTCCACATTGACTCTGTACCGGTACCCCTGTATATAGCCTCCACATTGACTCTGTACCGGTACCCCCTGTATATAGCCTCCACATTGACTCTGTACCCCTGTATATAGCCTCCACATTGACTCTGTACCGTAATACCCTGTATATAGCCTCCACATTGACTCTGTACCGGTACCCCCTGTATATAGCTTCCACATTGACTCTGTACCGGTACCCCCTGTATATAGCCTCCACATTGACTCTGTACCGGTACCCCCTGTATATAGCCTCCACATTGACTCTGTACCGTAATACCCTGTATATAGCCTCCACATTGACTCTGTACCGTAATACCCTGTATATAGCCTTGTTATTTTGTTATTTTATTGTCTCTCTGTTTTTACTTTAGTTTATTTAGTATATATTTTCTTAAGAAAAATAAGAGTTAAAACTGCATTCATAGTTAAGAGCTTGTAAGTAATCAATTCACTGTAAGGTGAAGCATTTCACTGTGAGGTCTACTACACCTGTTGTATTCAGCATTTCACTGTGAGGTCTACTACACCTGTTGTATTCAGCATTTCACTGTGAGGTCTACTACACCTGTTGTATTCAGCATTTCACTGTGAGGTCTACTACACCTGTTGTATTCAGCATTTCACTGTGAGGTCTACTACACCTGTTGTATTCAGCATTTCACTGTGAGGTCTACACCTGTTGTATTCAGCATTTCACTGTGAGGTCTACTACACCTGTTGTATTCAGTATTTTCACTGTGAGGTCTACTACACCTGTTGTATTCAGCATTTCACTGTGAGGTCTACACCTGTCAGGTGTGTAGAGGTGTGTAGAGGTGTGTAGAGGTGTGTAGAGGTGTAGAGGTGTGTAGAAGTCTGTAGAGGTGTGTAGAGTTAGAGGTGTGTAGAGGTGTAGAGGTGTGTAGAGGTGTAGAGGTGTAGAGGTGTGTAGAGGTGTAGAGCTGTGTAGAGGTGTGTAGAGGTGTGTAGAGGTGTATAGAGGTGTATAGAGGTGTGTAGAGGTGTGTAGAGGTGTGTAGAGGTGTGTAGAGGTGTGTAGAGTTAGAGGTATGTAGAGGTGTGTAGAGGTGTGTAGAGGTGTAGAGGTGTGTAGAGGTGTGTAGAGGTGTATAGAGGTGTATAGAGGTGTGTAGAGGTGTGTAGAGGTGTGTAGAGGTGTAGAGGTGTGAAGAGGTGTATAGAGGTGTGTAGAGGTGTGTAGAGGTGTGTAGAGGTGTGTAGAGGTGTATAGAGGTGTATAGAGGTGTGTAGAGGTGTGTAGAGGTGTAGAGGTGTGTAGAGGTGTGTAGAGTTAGAGGTTTGTAGAGGTGTATAGAGGTGTGTAGAGGTGTGTAGAGGTGTAGAGGTGTGTAGAGGTGTGTAGAGTTAGAGGTTTGTAGAGGTGTATAGAGGTGTGTAGAGGTGTGTAGAGGTGTGTAGAGGTGTGTAGAGGTGTGTAGAGTTAGAGGTTTGTAGAGGTGTGTAGAGGTGTGTAGAGGTGTGTAGAGGTGTAGAGGTGTGTAGAGGTGTAGAGGTGTGTAGAGGTGTAGAGGTGTGTAGAGGTGTAGAGGTGTGTAGAGGTGTAGAGCTGTGTAGAGGTGTGTAGAGGTGTGTAGAGGTGTATAGAGGTGTGTAGAGGTGTGTAGAGGTGTATAGAGGTGTGTAGAGTTGTGTAGAGGTGTGTAGAGGTGTGTAGAGTTAGAGGTAATGTAGAGGTGTGTAGAGGTGTGTAGAGGTGTGTAGAGGTGTAGAGGTGTGTAGAGGTGTGTAGAGGTGTATAGAGGTGTGCAGAGGTGTGCAGAGGTGTGCAGAGGTGTATAGAGGTGTGTAGAGGGGTGTAGAGGTGTGTAGAGGTGTATAGAGGTGTATAGAGGTGTGTAGAGGTGTGTAGAGGTGTGTAGAGGTGTATAGAGGTGTGTAGAGGTGTGTAGAGTTGTGTAGAGGTGTGTAGAGTTAGAGGTATGTAGAGGTGTGTAGAGGTGTGTAGAGGTGTAGAGGTGTGTAGAGGTGTGTAGAGGTGTATAGAGGTGTGTAGAGGTGTGTAGAGGTGTGTAGAGGTGTATAGAGGTGTGTAGAGGGGTGTAGAGGTGTGTAGAGATGTGTAGAGTTAGAGGTATGTAGAGGTGTATAGAGGTGTATACAGGTGTGTAGAGGTGTGTAGAGATGTGTAGAGATGTATAGAGGTGTGTAGAGGTGTGTAGAGATGTGTAGAGGTGTGTAGAGTTAGAGGTGTATAGAGGTGTGTAGAGGTGTGTAGAGGTGTGTAGAGGTGTGTAGAGTTGTGTAGAGGTGTGTAGAGTTAGAGGTATGTAGAGGTGTGTAGAGGTGTGTAGAGGTGTAGAGGTGTGTAGAGGTGTGTAGAGGTGTATAGAGGTGTGTAGAGGTGTGTAGAGGTGTGTAGAGGTGTATAGAGGTGTGTAGAGGGGTGTAGAGGTGTGTAGAGATGTGTAGAGTTAGAGGTATGTAGAGGTGTATAGAGGTGTATACAGGTGTGTAGAGGTGTGTAGAGATGTGTAGAGATGTATAGAGGTGTGTAGAGGTGTGTAGAGATGTGTAGAGGTGTGTAGAGTTAGAGGTGTATAGAGGTGTGTAGAGGTGTGTAGAGGTGTGTAGAGGTGTGTAGAGGTGTGTAGAGTTAGAGGTATGTAGAGGTGTGTGGAGGTGTGTAGAGGTGTGTAGAGGTGTAGAGGTGTGTAGAGGTGTGTAGAGGTGTATAGAGGTGTGTAGAGCTGTGTAGAGGTGTAGAGGTGTGTAGAGGTGTATAGAGGTGTATAGAGGTGTATAGAGGTGTGTAGAGGTGTGTAGAGGTGTGTAGAGGTGTATAGAGGTGTATAGAGGTGTGTAGAGGTGTGTAGAGGTGTGTAGAGGTGTATAGAGGTGTAGAGGTGTGTAAAGGTGTGTAGAGGTGTGTAGAGGTGTAGAGATGTGTAGAGGTATGTAGAGGTGTGTAGAGGTGTATACAGGTGTGTAGAGGTGTGTAGAGGTGTGTAGAGGGTGTGTAGAGGTGTGTAGAGGTGTGTAGAGGTGTGTAGAGATGTGTAGAGGTGTATAGAGGTGTATAGAGGTGTATATAGGTGTGTAGAGATGTGTGGAGGCGTGTAGAGGCGTGTAGAGGTGTGTAGAGGTGTAGAGGTGTGTAGAGGTGTGTAGAGGTGTGTAGAGGTGTGTAGAGGTGTATAGAGGTGTGTAGAGGTATGTAGAGGTGTGTAGAGTGTATAGAGGTGTATATAGGTGTGTAAAGGTGTGTAGAGGTGTGTAGAGGTGTTTAGAGGTGTGTAGAGGTGTATAGAGGTGTGTAGAGGTATGTAGAGGTGTGTAGAGGTGTATAGAGGTGTATATAGGTGTGTAGAGGTGTGTGGAGTTGTGTAGAGGTGTGTGGATGTGTAGAGGTGTGTAGAGGTGTGTAGAGGTGTAGAGGTGTGTAGATGTATGTAGAGGTGTGTAGAGGTGTAGAGGTGTGTAGAGGTGTGTAGAGGTGTATAGAGGTGTGTAGAGCTGTGTAGAGGTGTAGAGGTGTGTAGAGGTGTATAGAGGTGTATAGAGGTGTGTAGAGGTGTGTAGAGGTGTGTAGAGGTGTATAGAGGTGTATAGAGGTGTGTAGAGGTGTGTAGAGGTGTGTAGAGGTGTATAGAGGTGTAGAGGTGTGTAAAGGTGTGTAGAGGTGTGTAGAGGTGTAGAGGTGTGTAGAGGTATGTAGAGGTGTGTAGAGGTGTATACAGGTGTGTAGAGGTGTGTAGAGGTGTGTAGAGGTGTGTAGAGGTGTGTAGAGGTGTGTAGAGGTGTGTAGAGATGTGTAGAGGTGTATAGAGGTGTATAGAGGTGTATATAGGTGTGTAGAGATGTGTGGAGGCGTGTAGAGGCGTGTAGAGGTGTGTAGAGGTGTAGAGGTGTGTAGAGGTGTGTAGAGGTGTGTAGAGGTGTGTAGAGGTGTATAGAGGTGTGTAGAGGTATGTAGAGGTGTGTAGAGGTGTATAGAGGTGTATATAGGTGTGTAAAGGTGTGTAGAGGTGTGTAGAGGTGTTTAGAGGTGTGTAGAGGTGTATAGAGGTGTGTAGAGGTATGTAGAGGTGTGTAGAGGTGTATAGAGGTGTATATAGGTGTGTAGAGGTGTGTGGAGTTGTGTAGAGGTGTGTGGATGTGTAGAGGTGTGTAGAGGTGTGTAGAGGTGTAGAGGTGTGTAGATGTATGTAGAGGTGTGTAGAGGTTTGTAGAGGTGTGTAGTGGTGTAGAGGTGTGTAGAGGTGTGTAGAGTTGTGTAGAGGTGTGTTGAGGTGTAGAGGTGTGTAGAGGTGTGTAGAGGTGTGTAGAGTTAGAGGTGTGTAGAGGTGTGTAGAGGTGTGTAGAGGTTTAGAGGTGTGTAGAGTTAGAGGTGTGTAGAGGCGTAGAGGTTTATAGAGGTGTGTAGAGGTGTGTAGAGGTGTGTAGAGGTGTGTAGAGGTGTGTAGAGGTGTATATAGGTGTGTAGAGGTTTGTAGAGGTGTATAGAGGTGTAGAGGTGTGTAGAGGTGTGTAGAGGTGTGTAGAGGTGTGTAGAGGTGTAGAGGTGTGTAGAGTTAGAGGTGTGTAGAGGCGTAGAGGTGTGTAGAGGTGTGTAGATGTGTGTAGAGGTGTGTAGAGTTAGAGGTGTGTAGAGGTGTGTAGAGTTAGAGGTGTGTAGAGGTGTGTAGAGGTTTGTAGAGTTAGAGGTGTGTAGAGGTGTGGAGGTGTAGAGGTGTGTAGAGGTGTAGAGTTGTGTAGAGGTGTGTAGAGGTGTGTAGAGGTGTAGAGGTGTGTAGAGGTGTGTAGAGGTGTATAGAGGTGTATAGAGGTGTATACAGGTGTGTAGAGTTGTAGAGGTGTGTAGAGGTGTGTAGAGGTGTGTAGAGGTGTAGAGGTGTGTAGAGGTGTGTAGAGGTGTGTAGAGTTAGAGGTGTGTAGAGGTGTGTAGAGTTGTGTAGAGGTGTAGAGGTGTGTAGAGGTGTGTAGAGGTGTAGAGGTTTGTAGAGGTGTGTAGAGGTGTGTAGAGGTGTGTAGAGATGTGTAGAGGTTTTAGAGGTGTGTAGTGGTTTGTAGAGGTGTGTAGAGGTGTAGAGGTGTGTAGAGTTAGAGGTGTAGAGGTGTGTAGAGTTATAGGTGTGTAGAGGTGTAGAGGTGTAGAGGTGTGTAGAGGTGTAGAGTTGTGTAGAGGTGTGTAGAGGTGTGTAGAGGTGTGTAGAGGTGTGTAGGGGTGTGTAGAGGTGTGTAGAGGTGTATAGAGGTGTATAGAGGTGTGTAGAGGTGTATACAGGTGTGTAGAGTTGTAGAGGTGTGTAGAGGTGTGTAGAGGTGTGTAGAGGTGTAGAGGTGTGTAGAGGTGTGTAGAGTTAGAGGTGTGTAGAGGTGTGTAGAGTTGTGTAGAGGTGTAGAGGTGTGTAGAGGTGTGTAGAGGTGTAGAGGTGTGTAGAGGTGTGTAGAGGTGTGTAGAGGTTTTAGAGGTGTGTAGTGGTTTGTAGAGGTGTGTAGAGGTGTGTAGAGGTGTAGAGGTGTGTAGAGTTAGAGGTGTAGAGGTGTGTAGAGTTATAGGTGTGTAGAGGTGTGGAGGTGTAGAGGTGTGTAGAGGTGTAGAGTTGTGTAGAGGTGTGTAGAGGTGTGTAGAGGTGTGTATAGGTGTGTAGGGGTGTGTAGAGGTGTGTAGAGGTGTATAGAGGTGTATAGAGGTGTGTAGAGTTGTATACAGGTGTGTAGAGTTGTAGAGGTGTGTAGAGGTGTGTAGAGGTGTGTAGAGGTGTAGAGGTGTGTAGAGGTGTGTAGAGGTGTATATAGGTGTGTAGAGATGTGTAGAGGTGTATAGAGGTGTAGAGGTGTGTAGAGGTGTGTAGAGGTGTGTAGAGGTGTGTAGAGGTGTGTAGAGGCGTAGAGGTGTGTAGGTGTGTAGATGTGTGTAGAGGTGTATACAGGTGTGTAGAGCTGTGTAGAGGTGTGTAGAGTTAGAGGTGTGTAGAGGTGTGTAGAGTTAGAGTTGTGTAGAGGTGTGTAGAGGTTTGTAGAGTTAGAGGTGTGTAGAGGTGTGGAGGTGTAGAAGTGTGTAGAGGTGTAGAGTTGTGTAGAGGTGTGTAGAGGTGTGTAGAGGTGTAGAGGTGTGTAGGGGTGTGTAGAGGTGTGTAGAGGTGTATAGAGGTGTATAGAGGTGTGTAGAGGTGTATACAGGTGTGTAGAGTTGTAGAGGTGTGTAGAGGTGTGTAGAGGTGTAGAGGTGTGTAGAGGTGTGTAGAGTTAGAGGTGTGTAGAGGTGTGTAGAGTTGTGTAGAGGTGTAGAGGTGTGTAGAGGTGTAGAGGTGTGTAGAGGTGTGTAGAGGTGTGTAGAGGTGTGTAGGTGTGTAGAGGTTTAGAGGTGTGTAGTGGTTTGTAGAGGTGTGTAGAGGTGTGTAGAGGTGTAGAGGTGTGTAGAGGTGTGTAGAGGTGTGTAGAGGTGTGTAGAGTTAGAGGTGTAGAGGTGTGTAGAGTTATAGGTGTGTAGAGGTGTATACAGGTGTGTAGAGGTGTGTAGAGTTAGAGGTGTGTAGAGGTGTGTAGAGGTGTATAGAGGTGTGTAGAGGTGTGTAGAGGTGTATACAGGTGTGTAGAGGTGTAGAGGTTTGTAGAGGTGTGTAGAGTTAGAGGTGTGTAGAGGTGTGTAGAGGTGTATTCAGGTGTGTAGAGGTGTAGAGGTGCGTAGAGGTGTGTAGAGGTGTATAGAGATGTGTAGAGGTGTGTAGAGGTGTGTAGAGGTGTTAGAGGTGTGTAGAGTTAGAGATGTGTAGAGGTGTATAGAGGTGTGTAGAGGTGTGTAGAGGTGTGTAGAGGTGTATAGAGATGTGTAGAGGTGTGTAGAGGTGTGTAGAGATGTGTAGAGGTGTGTAGAGGTGTGTAGAGGTGCGTAGAGGTGCGTAGAGGTGCGTAGAGGTGTGTAGAGGTGTGTAGAGGTGTGTAGAGGTGTGTTGAGGTGTATAGAGGTGTGTAGAGGTGTGTTGAGGTGTATAGAGGTGTGTAGAGGTGTGTAGAGGTGTATAGAGATGTGTAGAGGTGTGTAGAGATGTGTAGAGGTGTGTAGAGGTGTGTAGAGGTGTGTAGAGGTGTGTAGAGGTGTGTTGAGGTGTATAGAGGTGTGTAGAGGTGTGTAGAGGTGCGTAGAGGTGTGTAGAGGTGTATAGAGATGTGTAGAGGTGTGTAGAGGTGTGTAGAGATGTGTAGAGGTGTATAGAGGTGTAGAGGTGTGTAGAGGTGTGTAGAGGTGTGTAGAGTTAGAGGTGTGTAGAGGTGTGTAGAGTTGTGTAGAGGTGTAGAGGTGTGTAGAGGTGTGTAGAGGTGTAGAGGTGTGTAGAGGTGTGTAGAGGTGTGTAGAGGTGTGTAGAGGTGTATATAGGTGTGTAGAGATGTGTAGAGGTGTATAGAGGTGTAGAGGTGTGTAGAGGTGTGTAGAGGTGTGTAGAGGTGTGTAGAGGTGTGTAGAGGCGTAGAGGTGTGTAGATGTGTGTAGAGGTGTATACAGGTGTGTAGAGCTGTGTAGAGGTGTGTAGAGTTAGAGGTGTGTAGAGGTGTGTAGAGTTAGAGGTGTGTAGAGGTGTGTAGAGGTTTGTAGAGTTAGAGGTGTGTAGAGGTGTGGAGGTGTAGAGGTGTGTAGAAGTGTAGAGTTGTGTAGAGGTGTGTAGAGGTGTGTAGAAGTGTAGAGGTGTGTAGGGGTGTGTAGAGGTGTGTAGAGGTGTATAGAGGTGTATAGAGGTGTGTAGAGGTGTATACAGGTGTGTAGAGTTGTAGAGGTGTGTAGAGGTGTGTAGAGGTGTAGAGGTGTGTAGAGGTGTGTAGAGTTAGAGGTGTGTAGAGGTGTGTAGAGTTGTGTAGAGGTGTAGAGGTGTGTAGAGGTGTGTAGAGGTGTAGAGGTGTGTAGAGGTGTGTAGAGGTGTGTAGAGGTGTGTAGAGGTGTGTAGAGGTTTTAGAGGTGTGTAGTGTTTTGTAGAGGTGTGTAGAGGTGTGTAGAGGTGTAGAGGTGTGTAGAGGTGTGTAGAGATGTGTAGAGGTGTGTAGAGTTAGAGGTGTAGAGGTGTGTAGAGTTATAGGTGTGTAGAGGTGTATACAGGTGTGTAGAGGTGTGTAGAGTTAGAGGTGTGTAGAGGTGTGTAGAGGTGTATAGAGGTGTGTAGAGGTGTGTAGAGGTGTATACAGGTGTGTAGAGGTGTAGAGGTTTGTAGAGGTGTGTAGAGTTAGAGGTGTGTAGAGGTGTGTAGAGGTGTATTCAGGTGTGTAGAGGTGTAGAGGTGTGTAGAGGTGTGTAGAGTTAGAGGTGTGTAGAGGTGTGTAGAGGTGTGTAGAGGTGTGTAGAGGTGCGTAGAGGTGTGTAGAGGTGTGTAGAGGTGCGTAGAGGTGTGTAGAGGTGTATAGAGATGTGTAGAGGTATGTAGAGGTTTGTAGAGGAGTCTAGAGGTGTGTAGAGTTAGAGTTGTGTAGAGGTGTATAGAGGTGTGTAGAGGTGTTAGAGGTGTGTAGAGTTAGAGATGTGTAGAGGTGTATAGAGGTGTGTAGAGGTGTGTAGAGGTGTGTAGAGGTGTATAGAGATGTGTAGAGGTGTGTAGAGATGCGTAGAGGTGTGTAGAGATGCGTAGAGATGTGTAGAGGTGTGTAGAGGTGTGTAGAGGTGTGTAGAGGTGCGTAGAGGTGCGTAGAGGTGCGTAGAGGTGCGTAGAGGTGCGTAGAGGTGTGTAGAGGTGTGTTGAGGTGTATAGAGGTGTTTAGAGGTGTGTTGAGGTGTATAGAGGTGTGTAGAGGTGTGTAGAGGTGTATAGAGATGTGTAGAGGTGTGTAGAGATGTGTAGAGGTGTGTAGAGGTGTGTAGAGGTGTGTAGAGGTGTGTAGAGGTGTGTTGAGGTGTTTAGAGGTGTGTAGAGGTGCGTAGAGGTGTGTAGAGGTGTATAGAGATGTGTAGAGGTGTGTAGAGGTGTGTAGAGGTGTGCAGAGGTGTGTAGAGGTGCGTCGAGGTGTGTAGAGGTGTATAGAGGTGTGTAGAGGTGTGTAGAGGTGTGTAGAGGTGTGTTGAGGTGTATAGAGGTGTGTAGAGGTGTGTAGAGGTGTGTAGAGGTGTGTAGAGGTGTGTAGAGGTGTGTTGAGGTGTGTTGAGGTGTATAGAGGTGTGTAGAGGTGTGTAGAGGTGTGTAGAGGTGCGTAGAGGTGTGTAGAGGTGTATAGAGGTGTGTAGAGGTGTGTAGAGGTGTGTAGAGGTGTGTAGAGGTGTATAGAGGTGTGTAGAGGTGTGTAGAGTTAGAGGTGTGTAGAGGTGTGTAGAGGTGTATAGAGATGTGTATAGGTGTGTAGAGGTGTGTAGAGGTGTGTAGAGTTAGAGGTGTAGAGGTGTGTAGAGTTATAGGTGTGTAGAGGTGTGGAGGTGTAGAGGTGTGTAGAGGTGTAGAGTTGTGTAGAGGTGTGTAGAGGTGTGTAGAGGTGTGTAGAGGTGTGTAGGGGTGTGTAGAGGTGTGTAGAGGTGTATAGAGGTGTATACAGGTGTGTAGAGTTGTAGAGGTGTGTAGAGGTGTGTAGAGGTGTGTAGAGGTGTAGAGGTGTGTAGAGGTGTGTAGAGTTAGAGGTGTGTAGAGGTGTGTAGAGTTGTGTAGAGGTGTAGAGGTGTGTAGAGGTGTAGAGGTGTGTAGAGGTGTGTAGAGGTGTGTAGAGGTGTGTAGAGGTGTGTAGAGGTTTTAGAGGTGTGTAGTGGTTTGTAGAGATGTGTAGAGGTGTGTAGAGGTGTAGAGGTGTGTAGAGTTAGAGGTGTAGAGGTGTGTAGAGTTATAGGTGTGTAGAGGTGTGGAGGTGTAGAGGTGTGTAGAGGTGTAGAGTTGTGTAGAGGTGTGTAGAGGTGTGTAGAGGTGTGTAGAGGTGTGTAGGGGTGTGTAGAGGTGTGTAGAGGTGTATAGAGGTGTATAGAGGTGTGTAGAGTTGTATACAGGTGTGTAGAGTTGTAGAGGTGTGTAGAGGTGTGTAGAGGTGTGTAGAGGTGTAGAGGTGTGTAGAGGTGTGTAGAGTTAGAGGTGTGTAGAGGTGTGTAGAGTTGTGTAGAGGTGTAGAGGTGTGTAGAGGTGTGTAGAGGTGTGTAGAGGTGTGTAGAGGTGTGTAGAGGTGTATATAGGTGTGTAGAGATGTGTAGAGATGTGTAGAGGTGTATAGAGGTGTAGAGGTGTGTAGAGGTGTGTAGAGGTGTGTAGAGGTGTGTAGATGTGTGTAGAGGTGTATACAGGTGTGTAGAGCTGTGTAGAGGTGTGTAGAGTTAGAGGTGTGTAGAGGTGTGTAGAGTTAGAGGTGTGTAGAGGTGTGTAGAGGTTTGTAGAGTTAGAGGTGTGTAGAGGTGTGGAGGTGTAGAGGTGTGTAGAGGTGTAGAGTTGTGTAGAGGTGTGTAGAGGTGTGTAGAGGTGTAGAGGTGTGTAGGGGTGGTGTATAGAGGTGTATAGAGGTGTGTAGAGGTGTATACAGGTGTGTAGAGTTGTAGAGGTGTGTAGAGGTGTGTAGAGGTGTAGAGGTGTGTAGAGGTGTGTAGAGTTAGAGGTGTGTAGAGGTGTGTAGAGTTGTGTAGAGGTGTAGAGGTGTGTAGAGGTGTGTAGAGGTGTGTAGAGGTGTGTAGAGGTTTTAGAGGTGTGTAGTGGTTTGTAGAGGTGTGTAGAGGTGTGTAGAGGTGTAGAGGTGTGTAGAGGTGTGTAGAGGTGTGTAGAGGTGTGTAGAGTTAGAGGTGTAGAGGTGTGTAGAGTTATAGGTGTGTAGAGGTGTATACAGGTGTGTATAGGTGTGTAGAGTTAGAGGTGTGTAGAGGTGTGTAGAGGTGTATAGAGGTGTGTAGAGGTGTGTAGAGGTGTATACAGGTGTGTAGAGGTGTAGAGGTTTGTAGAGGTGTGTAGAGTTAGAGGTGTGTAGAGGTGTGTAGAGGTGTATTCAGGTGTGTAGAGGTGTAGAGGTGTGTAGAGTTAGAGGTGTGTAGAGGTGTGTAGAGTAGTGTAGAGGTGTGTAGAGGTGTGTAGAGGTGCGTAGAGGTGTGTAGAGGTGTATAGAGATGTGTAGAGGTGTGTAGAGGTGTGTAGAGGAGTCTAGAGGTGTGTAGAGTTAGAGTTGTGTAGAGGTGTATAGAGGTGTGTAGAGGTGTTAGAGGTGTGTAGAGTTAGAGATGTGTAGAGGTGTATAGAGGTGTGTAGAGGTGTGTAGAGGTGTGTAGAGGTGTATAGAGATGTGTAGAGGTGTGTAGAGGTGTGTAGAGATGCGTAGAGGTGTGTAGAGGTGTGTAGAGATGTGTAGAGGTGTGTAGAGGTGTGTAGAGGTGCGTAGAGGTGCGTAGAGGTGCGTAGAGGTGTGTAGAGGTGTGTAGAGGTGTGTAGAGGTGTGTTGAGGTGTATAGAGGTGTGTAGAGAAGTGTTGAGGTGTGTAGAGGTGTGTAGAGGTGTATAGAGATGTGTAGAGGTGTGTAGAGATGTGTAGAGATGTGTAGAGGTGTGTAGAGGTGTGTAGAGGTGTGTAGAGGTGTGTAGAGGTGTGTTGAGGTGTATAGAGGTGTGTAGTGGTGTGTAGAGGTGCGTAGAGGTGTGTAGAGGTGTATAGAGGTGTGTAGAGGTGTGTAGAGGTGTGTAGAGGTGTGTAGAGGTGCGTCGAGGTGTGTAGAGGTGTATAGAGGTGTGTAGAGGTGTGTAGAGGTGTGTAGAGGTGTGTTGAGGTGTATAGAGGTGTGTAGAGGTGTGTTGAGGTGTATAGAGGTGTGTAGAGGTGTTTAGAGGTGTGTAGAGGTGTGTAGAGGTGTGTAGAGGTGTGTTGAGGTGTATAGAGGTGTGTAGAGGTGTGTAGAGGTGTGTAGAGGTGCGTAGAGGTGTGTAGAGGTGTATAGAGGTGTGTAGAGGTGTGTAGAGGTGTGTAGAGGTGTATAGAGGTGTGTAGAGGTGTGTAGAGTTAGAGGTGTGTAGAGGTGTGTAGAGGTGTATAGAGATGTGTAGAGGTGTGTAGAGGTGTGTAGAGGTGTGTAGAGGTTTTAGAGGTGTGTAGAGTTAGAGGTGTGTAGAGGTGTATAGAGGTGTGTAGAGGTGTGTAGAGTTAGAGGTGTGTAGAGGTGTGTGACGGTGTGTAGTGGTGTGTGACGGTGTGTGACGGTGTGTAGTGGTGTGTAACGGTGTGTAGTGGTGTGTGACGGTGTGTAGTGGTGTGTGACGGTGTGTGACGGTGTGTAGTGGTGTGTGACAGTGTGTAGTGGTGTGTAGAGGTGTGTAGAGGTGTATAGAGATGTGTAGAGGTGTGTAGAGGTGTGTAAAGGTGTGTAGAGGTGTGTAGAGGTGTGTACATACAGGTGAGGTCAGGTGGACTGTACTGGTCAGGTGTGTAGAGGTGTGAAGGTTTGGCTACTCTCAGGTAGACCACCTCGGCTGTGTTCTTCAGAGCTGATACTGCGTCTTCATGCATCACATCTTCTAAACACACCTGGTTCACCTGGTGACATAGATACATGACATAGAGACATAGTCAGACATCACATAGAAACTGTACATGACATAGATACATGACATAGATACATGACATAGAGACATAGTCAGACATCACATAGAAACTGTACATGACATAGATACATGACATAGATACATGACATAGAGACATAGTCAGACATCACATAGAAACTGTACATGACATAGATACATGACATAGATACATGACATACAGTGCTTTCGGAAAGTATTCAGACCCCATGACTTTTTCCACATTTTGTTACGTTCTAAAATGGAATTCTCGTCATCGATCACAATACCCCATAATGACAATGCAAAAAAAACGCGTATTTTTTATTTTGCAAATGTATATAAAAAAAAATGCAATATTACATTTACATAAGTATTCAGACCCTTTACTCAGTACTTTGTTGAAGCACCGTTGGCAGCGATTACAGCTTCTAGTCTTCTTGTTTGATCAAGTTCAAGTTTGGGCTCTGGCTGGGCCACTCAAGGACATTCAGAGACTTGTCCCGAAGCCACTCCTGCATTGTCTTGTCTGTGTGCTTAGGGTCGTTGTCCTGTTGGAAGGTGAAACTTCACCCCAGTCTGAGGTCCTGAGCGCTCTGGAGCAGGTTTTCATCAATGATCTCTCTGTACTTTGCTCTGTTCATCTTTCTCTTGATCCTGACTAGTCTCCCAGTCCTTGCCACTGAAAAACAGTGACGCTTGGCATTCAGGCCAAAGAGTTCAATCTTGGTTTCATCCGACCAGAGAATCTTGTTTCTCATGGTCTCAGAGTCCTTTAGGTGCCTTTTAGCAAACTCCAAGCGGGCTGTCATGTGCCTTTTACTGAGGAGTGGCTTCCGTCTGGCCACTCTACCATAAAGGCCTGATTGGTGGAGTGCTGCAGAGATGGTTGTCCTTCTGGAAGGTTCTCCCATCTCCACAGAGGAACTCTGTAGCTCTGTCAGACTGACCATTGGGTTCTTGGTCACCTCCCTGACCAAGCCTAATCTCCCCCGGCGGCCAGTTCTAGGAAGAGTCCTTGCAGTTCCAAACTTCTCCCAATTAAGTGAACTGATTACTTTTTACAGTGTGTTGTGTGTGTGTGTTTACATTTACATGTTAGTCATTTAGCAGACACTCTTATCCAGAGAGACTTACAGTCAGTCCATTCATCTCCAGATAGCTAGGTGGACCAGTCATAGTCAGTACATTCATCTCCAGATAGGTAGGTGGACCAGTCATAGTCAGTACATTCATCTCCAGATAGCTAGGTGGTCCAGTCATAGTCAGTACATTAATCTCCAGATAGCTACGTGGACCAGTCATAGTCAGTCCATTCATCTCCAGATAGCTAGGTGGACCAGTTATGGTCAGTACATTCATCTCCAGATAGCTAGGTGGACCAGTCATAGTCAGTACATTCATCTCCAGATAGCTAGGTGGACCAGTCATAGTCAGTACATTCATCTCCAGATAGCTAGGTGGACCAGTCATAGTCAGTCCATTCATCTCCAGATAGCTAGGTGGACCAGTCATAGTCAGTCCATTCATCTCCAGATAGCTAGGTGGACCAGTCATAGTCAGTACATTCATCTCCAGATAGCTAGGTGGACCAGTCATAGTCAGTCCATTCATCTCCAGATAGCTAGGTGGACCAGTCATAGTCAGTCCATTCATCTCCAGATAGCTAGGTGGTCCAGTCATAGTCAGTCCATTCATCTCCAGATAGCTAGGTGGACCAGTCATAGTCAGTCCATTCATCTCCAGATAGCTAGGTGGACCAGTCATAGTCAGTCCATTCATCTCCAGATAGCTAGGTGGACCAGTCATAGTCAGTACATTCATCTACAGATAGCTAGGTGGACCAGTCATAGTCAGTCCATTCATCTCCAGATAGCTAGGTGGGACAACCACATATCACAGTCATAGCACTTTTCCTCAATAAAGTAGCTCAGTAGAGTCAAAGCTGGGGGGGGGGGGTCAAGAGCAAGAGCAAGTGTTGGTTAAGTGTTCTTTTTAAATTTTATTTAAAAAAAATGGTGGGGGAGGGAGTTGAGGTGAAGAGGAGGATTATTTAAGATACTGTTTAAAGAGGTAGGGTTTCAGATGTTTTTGGAAGATGAGCAGGGATTCTGCTGTCCTAGCTTCAGGAGGAAGCTGGTTCCACTATTGGGGTGCCAGGACAGAGAAGAGCTTGGACTGGGCTGAGCAGGAGCTGCCCTCCAGTAGAGGTGGGAGGACCAAGAGACCTGAGGTGGCAGAACAAGAGTGCTTGGGTAGGCATGTAGGGTTTGAGGATAGCCTGAATGTAGGGAAGGGCAGTTCTTCTTGCTGTTCTGTAGGTAAGCACTATGGTCTTGTAGCGGATGTGAGCTTCAACTGGAAGCCAGTGGAGGAGCAGTGTGTCATGGGAAAACTTGGGAAGGTTAACAGAAGTTACAGGGGTTTGATGGCACAAGCGGGGAGCACAGCCAACAGTGAGTTGCAGAAGTCCAGAAGGGAGAAGAAAAGTGGATTAGGAGCTGCATCACTTCCTGATGTTGTAGGTTATGAACCTGCAGGAGCGGGTCACTGCTCTGATGTTTACAGAGAACGACAGGGTCCAGGGTCACGCCAAGGTTCTTTGCACTCTGGGAGGGCGACCCTGTGGAGTTGTCAACCGTGATGGAGAGGTCTTTGAGCGGGCAGGCCTTCCCTGTGAGGAAGACCAGCTCCGTCTTGTCGAGGTTGAGCTTGAGGTGGTGGGCCGACATCCAAGTTGATATGTCTGCCAGGCATACAGAGATGCCTGTCACCACCTGGGTGTCAGAAGAGGGGAAGGAGAAAAGTAGTTGAATGTCATTTATCCGCATAGCAATGATAGGAGAGACCGTGAGAGGATATGACAGAGCTGAATTACTTGGTGTATAGCGAGAAGAGGAGAGGGCCTAGAACCGATCCCTGGGGGACATCAGTAGTGAGAGTACGTGGTGGGGACACAGATCCTCTCCACGTCACCTGGTAGGAGCTTCCTGCCAGGTAGGATGCAATCCAGGAGTGTGCAGAGCCTGAGACGCCCAGCCCTGAGAGGAGTATCTGATAGAGCCTGAGACACCCAGCCCTGAGAGGGTGGAGAGGAGGATCTGATAGAGCCTGAGACACCCAGCCCTGAGAGGAGGATCTGATAGAGTCTGAGACACCCAGCCCTGAGAGGAGGATCTGATAGAGCCTGAGACACCCAGCCCTGAGAGGAGGATCTGATAGAGTCTGAGACACCCAGCCCTGAGAGGAGGATCTGATAGAGTCTGAGACACCCAGCCCTGAGAGGGTGGAGAGGAGGATCTGATAGAGTCTGAGACACCCAGCCCTGAGAGGAGGATCTGATAGAGCCTGAGACACCCAGCCCTGAGAGGGTGGAGAGGAGGATCTGATAGAGTCTGAGACGCCCAGCCCTGAGAGGGGATCTGATAGAGTCTGAGACGCCCAGCCCTGAGAGGAGGATCTGATAGAGACTGAGACGCCCAGCCCTGAGAGGGTGGAGAGGAGGATCTGATAGAGACACCCATCCCTGAGAGGAGGATCTGATAGAGTCTGAGACACCCAGCCCTGAGAGGGTGGAGAGGAGGATCTGATAGAGCCTGAGACACCCAGCCCTGAGAGGAGGATCTGATAGAGTCTGAGACACCCAGCCCTGAGAGGGTGGAGAGGAGGATCTGATAGAGTCTGAGACACCCAGCCCTGAGAGGGTGGAGAGGAGGATCTGATAGAGACTGAGACACCCAGCCCTGAGAGGGTGATCTGATAGAGACACCCAGCCCTGAGAGGAGGATCTGATAGAGCCTGAGACACCCAGCCCTGAGAGGGTGGAGAGGAGGATCTGATAGAGACTGAGACACCCAGCCCTGAGAGGAGGATCTGATAGAGACTGAGACACCCAGCCCTGAGAGGAGGATCTGATAGAACCTGAGACACCCAGCCCTGAGAGGGTGGAGAGGAGGATCTGATAGAGCCTGAGACGCCCAGCCCTGAGAGGAGGATCTGATAGAGCCTGAGACGCCCAGCCCTGAGAGGGTGGAGAGGAGGACCTGATTGTTTACGGTGTCGAAGGCAGTGGATAGATCTAGGAGGATGAGAACAGAGGAGAGAGAGTCAGCTTTGGCAGTGTGGAGAGCCTCTGTGACACAGAGAAGAGCATTCTCAGATGAGTGAACCGATTGATCTGAGAGAGATAACGAGAAAGTTGATCAGAGACGGCACGCTCAAGTGTTTTGGAAAGAAAAAAGAGAAGGGATACAGGTCTGTAGTTTTGTAGAGAGAAGGGATACAGGGTCTGTAGTTTTATAGAAAGAAGGGATACAGGTCTGTAGTTTTGTAGAGAGAAGGGATACAGGGTCTGTAGTTGTGTAGAAAGAAGGGATACAGATCTGTAGTTTTTGACATCAGATGAGCTGAGTGTTGGTTTCTTGAGGACGGGATGAACTCTGGCAATTTTGAAGTCAGAGGGGAGGCAGCCAGAGGTCAGGGATGAGTTGATGAGGGAAGTGAGGAATGGGAGAAGGTCTCCAGAGATGGTCTGGAGAAGGTAGAGAGAAGATACAGAGGAAGAGGAGGTAGAGAGGATGGAGTGGAAGGATGATAGGTCCTCTGGAAGTTTAGTTCTCCTCCATTTTCACTCAGCTGCCCACAGCCCTGTTGTGTAAACTCACAAGGAGTCACTCAGCCACGGAGCAGGAATGGAGGGCCGGAAGACAGTGAGAGTCATAGGATGCAAAAAGGGAGGAGGGTTGAAGAGGCAGAATCAGGAGACAGGAGGGAGAAGGATTTACCAGAAGATAGAGATGATAGGAAGGAGAGGAGAGAGTAGTGGGAGAGAGAGAGACTATCTGGGTAGGGGCTGAGTGGTTAGAGAGAGAGAGACCATCTGGGTAGGGGCTGAGTGGTTAGAGAGAGAGAGAGAGAGACCATCTGGGTAGGGGCTGAGTGGTTAGAGAGAGAGACTATCTGGGTAAGGGCTGAGTGGTTAGAGAGAGAGAGACCATCTGGGTAGGGGCTGAGTGGTTAGAGAGAGAGAGACCATCTGGGTAGGGGCTGAGTGGTTAGAGAGAGAGAGAGACCATCTGGGTAGGGGCTGAGTGGTTAGAGAGAGAGACTATCTGGGTAGGGGCTGAGTGGTTAGAGAGAGAGAGACCATCTGGGTAGGGGCTGAGTGGTTAGAGAGAGAGACTATCTGGGTAGGGGCTGAGTGGTTAGAGAGAGAGAGACCATCTGGGTAGGGGCTGAGTGGGCAGGGTTGTAGGAAAGGGAGACAGGAAAGGAAACAAAGTAGTGATCAGAGATCTGGAGGGGGGTTTACAGTGAGATTAGTAGGAGAACAGAGACCTGGAGGGCGGTTACAGTGAGATTAGTAGAACAGCCTCTAGTAAAGACGAGGTCAAGCCTATTGCCTGCCTTGTGAGTTGGGGGGGGGGGGGGGGCTGTGAAAGGGTGAGGTCAAAAGAAGCCAGGAGGGGAAAGAGAGAGTTGGAAACAAATTTATCAAAGGCAGACATCGGGAGGTTGAAGTCGCCAAGTACGAACAGCGCTGAGCCATCATCAGCAAATTAGCTTCTTAAGGTGTCAAGCTTATTGAGGAACTGTTCAAGGGCACCTGGTGGGTGATCGATGACAATAATGTTAAGCTTGAGTGGACAAGCAACAGGGACAGCATGGAATTCAAATGAGGAGATGGACAGGTGGGAGAGGAGATGGACAGGTGAGAGAGGAGATGGACAGGTGTGAAAGGAGATGAACAGGTGAGAGAGGAGATGGACAGGTGAGAGAGAAGATGGACAGGTGAGAGAGGAGATGAACAGGTGAGAGAAGAGATGAACAGGTGAGAGAGGAGATGGACAGGTGAGAGAGGAGATGGACAGGTGTGAAAGGAGATGAACAGGTGAGAGAGGAGATGGACAGGTGAGAGAGGAGATGGACAGGTGAGAGAGGAGATGGACAGGTGAGAGAGAAGATGGACAGGTGAGAGAAGAGATGAACAGGTGAGAGAGAAGATGGACAGGTGAGAGAGGAGATGAACAGGTGAGAGAAGAGATGAACAGGTGAGAGAGGAGATGGACAGGTGAGAAAGGAGATGAACAGATGAGAGAGGAGATGGACAGGTGAGAGAGGAGATGGACAGGTGAGAGAGGAGAAAAGAGAAAATCACCAGTTAGGAGAAATGAGTAGACCTGTGCCACCACCATGACTACCAGATGTTCTAAAACATAGTCATAGGAAGAGAGAGCAGCTGAAATAGCAGCGTTCTCTGGGGTGATCCATGTCTCCATCAGGGTCAAAGGGCAGCATAGGCTGAGATGAACTGAAGGGACTGAAGGGCAGCATAGACTGATATGAACTGAAGGGTCAAAGGGCAGCATAGACTGATATGAACCTGCCGTTCTTGACCTGCAGATCGGCAGTTACAAACACTAACAGAGACCCAGACTTCCACATGGGTTGTGTGCGCAGGGTACAATAAATTAGAAGGGTTGCAGCCAAGGGGTGGAGAGCGTCTGTAAAGCCTACAGGGAGAGGTGAGAACAGGTAAAGAAAACACACATAGTTGACAAAACTACAAAAGAGAAAAATGAGATATTCTGTAAATAACTCCGGTAAGATACTCAAGCGAGAGAGTGGTGTGGAGCCTTCCTCGAACATCTCGGCAGAACCGTCCTTGTTTCGGCGACGGACTTAGTTTTGCGACAAAACCGCTACTGACACGACCGCAACTTACAGCTGCTGCTGAGAAACCAGGAGAATGAAGACCTAACACTAATTACCTAGGAGAGAAGAATCCTGGAGATATCAGGAGTCCTCTAGAATCACTCCTGGAGATATCAGGAGTCCTCTAGAATCACTCCTGGAGATATCAGGAGTCCTCTAGCTCTAGAATCACTCCTGGAGATATCAGGAGTCCTCTAGAATCACTCCTGGAGATATCAGGAGTCTTCTAGCTATAGAATCACTCCTGGAGATATCAGGAGTCCTCTAGCTCTATAACCCCTCCTGGAGATATCAGGAGTCCTCTAGAATCACTCCTGGAGATATCAGGAGTCCTCTAGAATCACTCCTGGAGATATCAGGAGTCCTCTAGCTCTAGAATCACTCCTGGAGATATCAGGAGTCCTCTAGCTCTAGAATCACTCCTGGAGATATCAGGAGTCCTCTAGAATCACTCCTGGAGATATCAGGAGTCTTCTAGAATCACTCCTGGAGATATCAGGAGTCCTCTAGCTCTAGAATCACTCCTGGAGATATCAGGAGTCCTCTAGAATCACTCCTGGAGATATCAGGAGTCTTCTAGCTATAGAATCACTCCTGGAGATATCAGGAGTCCTCTAGCTCTATAACCCCTCCTGGAGATATCAGGAGTCCTCTAGAATCACTCCTGGAGATATCAGGAGTCCTCTAGAATCACTCCTGGAGATATCAGGAGTCCTCTAGCTCTAGTATTACTCCTGGAGATATCAGGAGTCCTCTGGCTCTAGAATCACTCCTGGAGATATCAGGAGTCCTCTAGCTCTAGAATCACTCCTGGAGATATCAGGAGTCCTCTAGCTCAGAAATTATTGTTAATTCGAAAGAAATTCTTCAAACCAGTTTTTTCTTTGTCATTATGGGGTATAGTGTCATTATGGGGTATAGTGTCATTATGGGGTATTGAGTCATTATGGGGTGAGTCATTATGGGGTATTGAGTCATTATGGGGTATTGTGTCATTATGGGGTATGGAGTCATTATGGGGTATTGCGTCATTATGGGGTATTGAGTCATTATGGGGTATTGAGTCATTATGGGGTATTGAGTCATTATGGGGTATTGTGTCATTATGGGTTGGTATGGGGTATTGAGTCATTATGGGGTATTGAGTCATTATGGGGTATTGAGTCATTATGGGGTATTGAGTCATTATGGGGTATTGTGTCATTATGGGGTATTGAGTCATTATGGGGTATTGAGTCATTGTGGGGTATTGAGTCATTATGGGGTATTGAGTCATTATGGGGTATGGAGTCATTATGGGATATTGTGTCATTATGGGGTATTGAGTCATTATGGGGTATTGAGTCATTATGGGGTATTGTGTCATTATGGGGTATTGAGTCATTATGGGGTATTGAGTTGTTATGGGGTATTGTGTCGTTATGGGGTATTGAGTCATTATGGGTATTGAGTCATTATGGGGTATTGAGTCATTATGGGGTATTGTGTCATTATGGGGTATTGAGTCATTATGGGTTATTGAGTCATTATGGGGTATTGAGTCATTATGGGGTATTGAGTCTGATGAGCCATTTTTTTAAATCCATTTTAGAATAAGTCTGTAACGTAACAAAATGTGGAAAAAGTCAAGGGGTCTGAATACTTTCCGAATGCACTGTAGATGCATGACATAGTCAGACATGACATAGTCAGACATGACATAGAGATATGACATAGAGATATGACATAGTCAGTTGGGATCAGATTGCCATTCAGAAAGCCAGTGTTCATATTTGTAATGTTAAAACATGGCGTCCAGCTCTGCAGTAGTTCCACATAGGACCAGCAGAGGGCACCACTCAACGACTGAACTCCTGTCATATTTACTCACTACATAATGGAAACAGATCTGTGTGATCGAGCGTGTCCGTGAGCGTGAGTGTGTCCGTGAGCGTGCCAGTGAGCGTGTCAGTGAGGGTGCCAGTGAGGGTGCCAGTGAGCGTGCCAGTGAGGGTGCCAGTGAGGGTGCCAGTGAGGGTGCCAGTGAGGGTGCCAGTGAGCGTGTCAGTGAGGGTGCCAGTGAGGGTGCCAGTGAGGGTGCCAGTGAGCGTGCCAGTGAGGGTGTCAGTGAGGGTGACAGTGAGGGTGCCAGTGAGCGTGCCAGTGAGGGTGCCAGTGAGGGTGCCAGTGAGGGTGCCAGTGAGGGTGCCAGTGAGGGTGCCAGTGAGCGTGCCAGTGAGGGTGCCAGTGAGGGTGCCAGTGAGCGTGCCAGTGAGCGTGCCAGTGAGGGTGCCAGTGAGGGTGCCAGTGAGGGTGCCAGTGAGCGTGCCAGTGAGGGTGCCAGTGAGGGTGCCAGTGAGGGTGCCAGTGAGGGTGCCAGTGAGCGTGCCAGTGAGCGTGCCAGTGAGGGTGCCAGTGAGGGTGCCAGTGAGGGTGCCAGTGAGCGTGTCAGTGAGGGTGCCAGTGAGGGTGCCAGTAAGGGTGCCCGTGAGCGAGCTAGTGAGGGTGCCAGTGAGCGTGCCAGTGAGCGTGTTAGTGAGCGAGCCAGTGAGCGTCAGTGAGGGTGCCAGTGAGGGTGCCAGTGAGCGTGTCACTCACAGCCAGTATCTTATCGCCAATCTGTAGGTGTCCATCTTTACAGGCCGCTCCTCCCTCGATGATCTTAGTCACATAGATACTGTTGTCACCTGGTACATGCTGGTTCCCTAGTCCACCTGCTATACTGAACCCCAAACCTGAAACACACACACATAGAATAAGGGAAGGGGGAGATTAGGAAGAGGAGAGAGGAAGAGGAGGGAGGAAGAGGAGGAGGAGGAGGAAGAGGGGAGGAGGGAGGGAGGGAGGAAGAGGAGGGAGGGAGGAAGAGGGGAGGAGGGAGGGAGGAAGAGGAGGGAGGAAGAGGGGAGGAGGGAGGATGAGTGGGGAGGAGGTGGAGGAGGGAGGATGAGTGGGGAGGAGGTGGAGGAGGGAGGGAGAAAAGGGGAGGAGGGAGGATGAGTGGGGAGGAGGAGGAGGAGGAGGTGGAAGAGGAGGTGGAAGGAGGAGGAAGGTTTTCCGATTAAAGTAGCTGTATGAACAAGATCACAAACTGCCAATCTTTTCATGGAAACAAGTGTACCTACTTCTGGGTTGCTGAAACACACCTACAGCATTTAGTCAGAGAAAAAACACACCTTTAGGTCCTTTGATGAGTTTGAGTTGTGTCACGGTCTCCATGGGTGGCTTCCTCCGGAGGACGTAGAGACGGACAACTGGCCCCGCCTCCTTTAGAGCTTCCACAGCCAAGCTGTGTGTCACCTCACGAACGTCGACGTCATTTACTAGTATTACACTGTCATTAACCCTGTAACATAGACATAATAGATATTATATATCTATATAACCCTCCACTGTCATTAACCCTGTAACATAGACCTAATACATATTATATATCTATATAACCCTCCACTGTCATTAACCCTGTAATATAGACATTATATATATATTAAATATCTATCTAACTGTATCATAACAAGAAAATGCTCATCCAGAAGCTGCGATCCTAGTGGCCGGGGAACTTTAATGCAGGCAAACTTAAATCAGTTTTACCTCATTTCTACCAGCATGTCACATGTACCAGTGACTCGCTCAAAACGGAAATGGTCAGATGACGCAGATGCTAAGCTACAGGACTGTTTTGCTAGCACAGACTGGAATATGTTCTAGGATTCATCCAATGGCATTGAAGAGTACACCACATCAGTCACCGACTTCATCAACGTCGTCCCCACAGTGACCGTACGTACATATCCCAACCAGAAGCCATGGATTACAGCCGACATCCTCACCAAGGTAAAGACTAGAGCTGCCGCTTTCATGGAGCGGGACACTAATAAGAAATCCCGCTATGCCTTCAGACGAACCATCAAACAGGCAAAGCGTCAATACAGGACTAAGATTGAATCCTACTACACCGGCTCTGACGCTCGTCGGATGTGGCAGGGCTTGCAAACTATTACTGACCACAAAGGGAAATCCAGCTGCGAGCTACCCAGTGACGCGAGCCTACCAGACGTGCTAAATGCTTTCTATGCTCGCTTTGAGGTAAGCAACACTGAATCATCCATGAGAGCACCAGCTGTTCCAGACGACTGTGTGATCATGCTCTCCGTAGCCAATGTGAGCAAGACCTTTAAACAGGTCAACATTACCAGGACGTGTACTCCGAGCATGCGCTGACCAACTGGCAAGTGTCTTCACTGACATTTTCAACCTCTCCCGGACCGAGTCTGTAACACCTACAGTTGAAGTCGGAAGTTCACATACACTTAGGTTGGAGTCATTAAAACTCGTTTTCAACCACTCCACAAATTTCTTGTTAACAAACGGACATTTACAACATGTCCCTGTCTGAGTCTGTAATACCAACATGTTTTAAGCAGACCACCATAGTCCCTGTGCCCAAGAATGCGAAGGTAACCTGCCTAAATGATTACCGCCCTGTAGTACTCACATCGGTACCCATGAAGTGCTTTGAAAGGCTGGTCATGGCTCACATCAACACCATCATCCTGGAAACCCTAGACCCACTCCAATATGCATACCGCCCAAACAGATCCACAGATGATGCAATCTCTATTCCACTCTACACTGCCCTTTCACACCTGGACAAAAGGAACACCTATGTGAGAATGCTGTTCATTGACTACAGCTCAGTGTTCAACACCATAATACCCTCAAAACTCATCACTAAGCTAAGGAACCGGGGACTAAACACCTCCCTCTGCAACTGGATGCTGGACTTCTTGACGGGCCGCCCCCAGGTGGTAAGGGTAGGTAGCAACACATCTGCCACACTGATCCTCAACACCGTGGCCCCTCAGGGGTATGTACTTAGTCCCCTCCTGTACTCCCTGTTCACCCACAACTGCATGGCCAAGCCCGACTCCAACACCATCATTAAGTTTGCTGACGACACGACAATGGTAGGCCTGATCACTGGCCTTCATTAACATCAACGGGGCTGTAGTGGAGTGGGTCGAAAGTTTCAAGTTCATTAGTGTCCACATCACCAATAAACTATCATGGTCCAAACACACCAAGACAGTTGTGAAGAGGGCACAACAAAGCCTATTCCCTCTCAAGAGACTGAAAAGATTTGGCATGGGTCCCAAGTTCCTCAAAAGTTCTACAGCTGCACCATCGAGAGCATCCTATACGTTTGCATCCCCGCCTGGTATGGCAACTGCTCGGCATCTGACCAGTAGGTGCTACAGAGGGTAGTGCGAATGAACCAGTACATTACTGGGGCCAAGCTTCCAGCCATCCAGGACCGTTTTCACCTACACTACCGTTCAAAAGTTTGGGGTCACTTAGAAATGTCCTTGTTTTTGAAAGAAAAGAAAAAAATTTCGTCCATTAAAATGACATCGAATTGATCAGAAATACAGTGTAGACATTGTTAATGTTGTAAATGACTATTGTAGCTGGAAACGGCTGATTTTATTGGAATATGGAATACCTACATAGGCGTACAGAGGCCCATTATCAGCAACCATCACTCCTGTGTTCCAATGGCACGTTGTGTTAGCTAATCCAAGTTTATCATTTTAAAAGGCTAATTGATCAATAGAAAACCTTTTTGCAATTATGTTGGTACAGCTGAAAACTGTTGTCCTGGTTAAAGAAGCAATAAAACTGGTCTTCTTTAGACTAGATGAGTATCTGGGGCATCAGATACTCATCAGATGGGGCGACAGGTAGCCTAGTGGTTAGAGTCTAGTGGTTAGAGCATTGGACTAGTAACCAGCAGGTAGCCTAGTGGATAGAGTCTAGTGGTTAGAGTCTAGTGGTTAGAGCATTGGGCCAGTAACCAGCAGGCAGTCTAGTGGTTAGAGCGTTGGACTAGTAACCAGCAGGTAGCCTAGTGGTTAGAGGAGGCAGGTAGCCTAGTGGTTAGAGCATTGGACCAGTAACCAGCAGGTGTCCTAGTGGTTAGAGCGTTGGGCCAGTAACCAGCAGGTTGCCTAGTGGTTAGAGCATTGGACTAGTAACCAGCAGGTAGCCTAGTGGTTAGAGCGTTGGACTAGTAACCAGCAGGTTAGTGGTTAGAGCGTTGGGCCAGTAATCGAAAGGTTGCTAGATCAAATCCCCGAGCTGACAAGGTAAAAATCTGTCGTTCTGCCCCTGAACTCAGTGTTCCTATCAGCATTTGTGGGTGTGACTACAGGCTCAAAATGGCCAGAAACAAAGAACTTTCTTCTGAAACTCGTCAGTCTATTCTTGTTCTGAGAAATTAAGGCTATTCCATGCGAGAAATTGCCAAGAAACTGAAGATCTTCAACAACGCTGTGTATTACTCCCTTCACAGAACAGCGCAAACTGGCTCTGACCAGAATAGAAAGAGGAGGGGGAGGCCCCGGTGCACAACTGAGGACAAGTACATTTGAGTGTCTAGTTTGAGAAACAGACGCCTCACAAGTCCTCAACTGGCAGCTTCATTAAATAGTACCCACAAAACACCAGTCTCAACGTCAACAGTGAAGAGGCGACTCCGGGATGCTGGCCTTCTAGGCAGAGTTGTAAAGAAAAAGCCATATCTCAGACTGGCCAATAAAAATAAAGATTAAGATGGGCAAAAGAACACAGACACTGGACAGAGCAACTCTCTCTACGCTGTATTTCTGATCAATTTGATGTTATTTTAATGGACAAAAAAATGTTATTTTCTTTCAAAAACAAGGACATTTCTAAGTTGTCAAAGACTCCAGTCATCCAAGTCATAGACTGTTCTCTCTGCAACCACACGACAAGCGGTACCGGAGCGCCAAGTCTAGGTCCAAGAGGCTTCTAAACAGCTTCTACCCCCAAGCCATAAGACTCCTGAACATCTAAGACTACCCAGACTATTTACATTGACCACCCCAACCCTTTCTTTTTACACCGCTGCTACTCGCTGTTTATTATTTATGCATAGTCACTTTAACCCTACCTACATGTGCAAATTACCTAGACTAACCTGTACCCCAGTACATTGTCTCGGTAACTCACCCTCCTGTCCTGTGTCTACCTGACCCTCCTGTCCTGTATCTACCTGAGCCTTCCGTCCTGTATCTACCTGAGCCTACTGTCCTGTATCTACCTGAGCCTTACGTTCTGTATCTACCTGAGCCTCCCGTCCTGTATCTACCTGAGCCTACTGTCCTGTATCTACCTGAGCCTTCCGTCCTGTATCTACCTGACCCTCCCGTCCTGTATCTACCTGAGCCTTACGTTCTGTATCTACCTGAGCCTCCCGTCCTGTATCTATCTGAGTCTTCCGTCCTGTATCTACCTGAGCCTCCTGTCCTGTGTCTACCTGAGCCTCCAGTCCTGTATCTACCTGAGTCTTCCGTCCTGTGTCTACCTGACCCTCCTTTCCTGTATCTACCTGAGCCTTCTGTCCTGTATCTACCTGAGCCTTCCGTCCTGTGTCTACCTGACCCTCCCGTCCTGTATGTACCTGACCCTCCTGTCCTGTGTCTACCTGAGCCTCCAGTTCTGTAACTACCTGAGCCTTCCGTCCTGTATCTACCTGAGCCTTCCGTCCTGTATCTACCTGAGCCTCCTGTCCTGTATCTACCTGACCCTCCCGTCCTGTATCTACCTGACCCTCCCGTCCTGTATCTACCTGAGCCTTCCGTCCTGTGTCTACCTGAGCCTTCCGTCCTGTGTCTACCTGAGCCTTCCGTCCTGTGTCTACCTGAGCCTTCCGTCCTGTATCTACCTGAGCCTTCCGTCCTGTGTCTACCTGAGCCTTCCGTCCTGTGTCTACCTGAGCCTTCAGTCCTGTGTCTACCTGACCCTCCTGTCCTGTATCTACCTGAGCCTTCCGTCCTGTGTCTACCAGAGCCTTCTGTCCTGTGTCTACCTGAGCCTCCAGTCCTGTATCTACCTGAGCCTTCCGTCCTGTATCTACCTGAGCCTTCGGTCCTGTATCTACCTGAGCCTTCCGTCCTACCTGACCCTCCTGTCCTGTATCTACCTGACTCTCCTGTCCTGTGTCTACCTGAGCCTTCCGTCCTGTATCTACCTGAGCCTTCCGTCCTGTATCTACCTGAGCCTCCAGTCCTGTATCTACCTGAGCCTTCCGTCCTGTGTCTACCTGACCCTCCCGTCCTACCTGAGCCTCCTGTCCTGTGTCTACCTGAGCCTTCCGTCCTGTATCTACCTGAGCCTTCCGTCCTGTATCTACCTGAGCCTTCCGTCCTGTCCTACCTGAGCCTTCCGTCCTGTATCTACCTGAGCCCTCCAGTCCTGTGTCTACCTGAGCCTCCTGTCCTGTGTCTACCTGAGCCTTCCGTCCTGTGTCTACCTGACCCTCCTGTCCTGTATCTACCTGAGCCTTCCGTCCTGTATCTACCTGAGCCTCTCGTCCTGTATCTACCTGAGCCTCTCGTCCTGTATCTACCTGAGTCTTCCGTCCTGTTACTACCTGAGCCTCCCGTCCTGTATCTACCTGAGTCTTCCATCCTGTGTCTACCTGAGCCTTCCGTCCTGTATCTACCTGACCCTCCCGTCCTGTGTCTACCTGAGCCTTCCGTCCTGTATCTACCTGAGCCTTCCGTCCTGTGACTACCTGACCCTCCTGTCCTGTGTCTACCTGAGCCTTCCGTCCTGTATCTACCTGAGCCTTCCATCCTGTATCTACCTGACCCTCCCGTCCTGTATCTACCTGAGCCTTCCGTCCTGTATCTAACTGAGCCTCTCGTCCTGTATCTACCTGAGCCTTCCGTCCTGTATCTACCTGAGCCTTCCGTCCTGTATCTACCTGAGCCTTCCGTCCTGTATCTACCTGAGCCTCCAGTCCTGTATCTACCTGAGCCTCCAGTCCTGTATCTACCTGAGCCTCCTGTGTCTACCTGAGCCTCCAGTCCTGTATCTACCTGAGCCTTCCGTCCTGTGTCTACCTGACCCTCCAGTCCTGTATCTACCTGAGCCTTCCGTCCTGTATCTACCTGACCCTCCTGTCCTGTATCTACCTGAGCCTTCCGTCCTGTATCTACCTGACCCTCCAGTCCTGTATCTACCTGACCCTCCCGTCCTGTATCTACCTGAACCTCCAGTCCTGTATCTACCTGACCCTCCTGTCCTGTATCTACCTGAACCTCCAGTCCTGTATCTACCTGAGCCTCCTGTCCTGTATCTACCTGAACCTCCAGTCCTGTATCTACCTGAGTCTTCCGTCCTGTGCGGCAGCTCCTCCAGGGATGATCTTGGTGATGAAGATAGACGGGTCGTCTCCAACGTGGGGGTTGTCTGTTCCACCTGCTATACTGAATCCTAGACCAGAGTTACCCTACACACCACACACCCACACACACACACACACACACACACACACACACACACACACACACCACACACACACACACACACACACACACACACACACACACACACACACACACCATCACATACACACATGTTGGTAAACATAGGAAGACCCCACTGCTGAAGAAGACAACAGAAAGCCTGATAGAATGTTTCATAAACCCTAGTAAATAGTACTAATTCCTGGGGAAATGTTCTGTGGATCAATGAAACAACATTTGATCTTTTTTGGCATTACAGATCAGCGCTGTTTACTGACAACCAAATGAAGCATTCAGTGAAAATTACACCCTCCCTACAATCAAAAATGGGGGAGTTTCGATAATGCTGTGGTGTTGCTCTGCTGCCTCTGGTACATAGGGGCTTGAACATGTGCACAGTGTCCAAAAACTGGGTCTCTATTGAAGGTTGTGGGTCTTCCATTAGGACAACAAACCCAGATCTGAATCACATCCTAAACCCACGGTGAGCTTTGGAAACAGCAGTTGGTGAAGGGCAATACGGCGAGCTCTGGAAACAGCAGTTTGATGAAGGGCAATACGGCAAGCTCTGGAAACAGCAGTTAGTGGAGGGCAATACGGCGAGCTCTGAAAACAGCAGTTAGTGGAGGGCAACACGGCGAGCTCTGGAAACAGCAGTTGGTGGAGGGCAATACGGCGAGCTCTGGAAACAGCAGTTAGTGGAGGGCAATACGGCGAGCTCTGGAAACAGCAGATGGTGGAGGGCAATACGGCGAGCTCTGGAAACAGCAGATGGTGGAGGGCAATACGGCGAGCTCTGAAACAGCAGTTGGTGGAGGGCAA
>NW_021822854.1:104068-105563 GCF_901001165.1 Salmo trutta | reverse complement strand
AACACGCCACGCGGCCACAGAACATGACCTTGACCCCTAACCTCTCACCCATAGACTTTAACCCCTAACGCCGGCTTTCTCCATCCCTCACCTTCTTTAGACTGGAGCGTTTAAACTTATCCGCGCGGGATTTGTCTGTGTGCTCTCCGGCCAGCTCGTATACGCCATCTCCCACCTCGTCCAGGTCCGCCTCCAGCCCTACGTCCTCGTCCGAGGATAGGTCGATGGTGTGAAGCCCCTCCTCCGTGGAGCGGTTGGCGTCGATGACAGCGGTGGGCTCCTCCCCCTCCTCAGCGTCACGGGGGAAAGGAACAGTATCCTTGACAAACACACTGGTTGGGATTTCATTCTCCTCCTACAGAGAGAGAGACGGAAGAGGGAGGGAGAAGGAGAAGAGGGAGGAAGGTAGACGAGTAGGGAAGGAGAGAAAGAGAATGAGAGAGAGTAAAAAGGAAAGTGTATGATAAGAAGTTAGAGAAAGGAACTCATGAACAGTACATTCATCATTCAAAACAGATGTGGTATGTTGCTATATTTAATTATCTTTATTAATAGCTAATAGTTTAGGAGTGGATCACATTTATACTACCGTTCAAAAGTTCGGGGTCACTTAGAAATGTCCTTGCATCGCCAACACTCCAAACTAACGGGTGAGTTGTCATGGTAACACCAGAATAGAACTTGTGATGAGTGTCAGTGTGTGCAAGAGAGAGAGAGAGAGAGAGAGAGAGGGGCCTACCGTTCAAAAGTTTGGGGTCAATTAGAAATGTCCTTGTTTTTGAAAGAAAATTTAAAAAATTGTCCATTAAAATAACATCAAATTGACCAGAAATACAGTGTAAACGTTGTAGCTGGAAACAGCTGATTTTTAATGGAAAATCTACATAGGCCTTTTTATTTTATTTAACAAGGCAAGTCAGTTAAGAACAAATTCTTATTTTCAATGACAGCCTAGGAACAGTGGGTTAACTGCCTTGTTCAGGGGCAGAATGACAGATTTGTCTCCAGCTCAGGGATTTGAGCTTGCAACCTTTTGGTTACTAGTCCAATGCTCTAACCACTAGGCTACACTGCCGCCCAGAAGCCCATTATCAGCAACCATCACTCGTTGTGTTAGCTAAACCAAGTTTATCATTTTAAAGGCTAATTGATCATTAGAAAACCCTTTTGCAATTATGTTAGCACAGCTGAAAACTGTTGTTCTGATTAAAGAAGCAATAAAACTGGCCTTCTTTAGAGTAGTTCAGTATCTGAAGAATCAGCATTTGTGGGTTTGATTACAGGCTCAAAATGGCCAGAAACAAATAACTTTCTTCTGAAACTCGTCAGTCTATTCTTGTTCTGAGAAATGAAGGCTATTCCATGTGAGAAATTGTCAAGAAACTGAAGATCTCCTACCACGCTGTGTACTACTCCCTTCACAGAACAGCGCAAACTGGCTCTAACCAGAATATAAAGAGATGTGGGAGGCCCCAGTGCACAACTGAGCAAGAGG
>NW_021822854.1:102500-103968 GCF_901001165.1 Salmo trutta | reverse complement strand
GGGCTATGAAATGCAAACCTGGCCTGCTACATTATCACAGCATATTGGATATATTCCTGGTCTGCTACATTATCACCGCATATTGGATATATTCCTGGCCTGATACATTATCACAGCATATTGGATATATTCCTGGTCTGCTACATTATCACAGTATATTGGATATATTCATGGCCTGATACATTATCACAGTATATTGGATATATTCCTGGCCTGATACATTATCACAGCATATTGGATATATTCCTGGCCTGATACATTATCACAGCATATTGGATATATTCCTGGCCTGATACATTATCACAGTATATTGGATATATTCCTGGCCTGATACATTATCACAGCATATTGGATATATTCCTGGCCTGATACATTATCACAGCATATTGGATATTCCTGGCCTGATACATTATCACAGCATATTGGATATATTCCTGGCCTGATACATTATCACAGCATATTGGATATATTCCTGGCCTGATACATTATCACAGCATATTGGATATATTCCTGGCCTGATACATTATCACAGCATATCGGATATATTCCTGGCCTGATACATTATCACAGCATATTGGTTCATACATTTCTGGCCTGCCAATATTGTTATTCTCAGACCATATTATATTTCAAAATTTGACCTTTGATAACAAAATAGATAAATTGGTATAGCACTTGCAAGGCACAGCTGAGCATAAATTGAAATCATTTGCAAATAATTTACTTTTTTATTTGACTGGACTGATGGGACCTCTATCTGTCATGGTGCTTTCAAGACAACTCGGGATTCTGAAAAAAAACGAGGTCAAATCATGACGTCATCTTCAGGTCGGAAAGTCAGAGCTCTAGAAAGATGCCTGAGTTTCCCACTTGAAATTCTGAGTTGGATGACTGTTCAAAGCTATTTCCCCATTCGGATCTCATTTATTCTGAGTTCCCAGTTGTGAAGTTGGGTGTCTGAAATTAGGTAAAATAGATTTCAGTTAAGACAGAAGTCTGAGACGTACTGAAGTCGGAAGTCTGAGATTTCCCAGTTCCTAGTTGTTTTGAACATGGCATTAGTCTCAGTGGAGGGAGGGAGGGAGGGAGTCTGACCAGAGAGAGGGGACACCATCTTCCACCTGATGGTGAAACTCGAGTCACACCACATCTGCCCCATGCACAAATTCATGTTGTTCCTATGACCAGAGAAAGTGAAACATTCCTTGATATTAAAATAGACATGAGGAGCTGCTAATAATAATAAAAACACCGGGCTATCGATTCACTTGGCTACTCCTTCATTGCAGCTGCAGCACCAGTGGAAGTAGAGAAAATCATGTTTTGTAGTAGTGTTGAATAAAAACTGTCATAAAAACAGCAGCTCTTTGCTGTATTCTCTGAAAGTCTCTCTGGTCATTGTCTTAAAAGTGATGAAATCTTACATTGGCTAGTATCAAACTTTGCTGTGGCATTGGTCGTGGAAGCT
>NW_021822854.1:95000-100000 GCF_901001165.1 Salmo trutta | reverse complement strand
GGTCGCCTGAGGTAAAGGAAGGGAGAGGTGACATCATGGATGTTTCATATAACAATACAGCCATTGGGACACCAGAGTCATTAGGCGGTGTGTGTGTGTGTGTGTGTGTGTGTGTGTATGTGTGTTGTGTGTGTGTGTTATGTGTGTGTGTGTGTGTGTTGTGTGTGTTGTGTGTGTACACTATGGAAACATGGCCTGATGAGAACGGAAGAGACCCTATCCTCTAACCTCGCCCTACACATACACACACAAAGAAACACGCACGCTGATTCACGGCACAAACAATGTAACACACACACACACTGATTCACAGCACAAACAATATAACACACACACACACACACACACACTGATTCAGTGTGGAGGGAGGAGAGGGGAGGGAGGAGGGAAGCAGAGAAGGAGGGGAGGAAGAGAGGAGGGAAGCAGAGAAGGAGGGGAGGAAGAGAGGAGGGAAGCAGAAAAGGAAAATAAAGTTCAGATCAACAAGAACATCTGTGCTGAGCCTCGAGGCTGCTGGGAGAAGAGGACAACATTATAACTGGCATGGAGGGGAGGGGAGGTGAGGGGTGAGGATGGGTGAGGTGGAGGGAGCAGAGGAGAGAGGATGGGTGGGTGGATTACAGAAAACAGGCTGCGGAGTGAACTAGGAAGTTGCTTGCTCCAATGTCAGGAACACAGATGTGTGTGTGTGTGTGTGTGTGTGTGTATGTTGTGTCAGGAATGCCAGGAAATCCCAACAGGACCCTCCTAGGACTATCGCTGCAGTTCCCACCCTCACCTGAGTTTACACAGGACCCTGTAATAGTGTTACACACACTACACACATACCACACACACGCACACACACACACACACACACTACACACACACACCACACACACACACACACACACACACGCACACACACACACACACACACACCACACACATACGCAACAAACATGAACACACCGAAGAACATGCAAACACACACTTAGAAGCCTAAGTGTTGTTGTTCAATAGTTTTCTCCAATTAGGGGAAGGGTGGTAGGGTCAGTGGAAAAGAATAAAGGAAACTATATATATATATATATATATGCATATATTTTATATCTGTGTATGAATATGTATGTATATATATATATATATTTACAAACAAATATATTGGGGATTGTTGGTGTGGGGGGTGCTGTGATGGTGACACTGTCGATTATTTATTGAGAATTCAAGGCACGCTTAACCAGCATGGCTACCACAGCATTCTGCAGCGATATGCCAGCCCATCTGGTTTGCGCTTAGTGGGACTATCATTTGTTTTTCAACAGGACAATGACCCAACACACCTTCAGGCTGTGTAAGGGCTTTTTTTACCAAGAAGGAGAGAGATGGAGTGCTGCATCA
This sequence comes from Salmo trutta, assembly GCF_901001165.1. Classification (NCBI taxonomy): domain Eukaryota; kingdom Metazoa; phylum Chordata; class Actinopteri; order Salmoniformes; family Salmonidae; genus Salmo; species Salmo trutta. Next base: position 98,620 of record NW_021822854.1, on the reverse strand, counting down.
GATGACCTGGCCTCCACAATCGCCTGACCTCAACCAAATTGAGATGGTTTGGGATGAGTTGGACTGCAGAGTGAAGGAAAGCTGCCAACAAGTGCTCAGCATATATGTGAACTCCTTCAAGACTGTTGGAAAAGCATTCCAGGTGAAGCTGGTTGAGAGAATGCCAAGAGTGTGCAAAGCTGTCATCAATGTAAAGGGTAGCTACTTTGAAGAATCTCAAATATAAAATATATTTTGATTTGTTTAACACACTACATGATTCCACATGTATTATTTTGATGTCTTCACTATTATTCTGAAGAAACAGACCCATTGGCTTAGACCAGAGGAAAATACTACCATCTAGTGGTCAGATTGAGTCAGTGCAGCTCAGACACCACCACACCAACACCTGACACACACACACACACACACACCCACACACACACACACATTCACACACCCACACACACACACACACACACACACACACACACACACACACACACACACACACACACACACACACACACACACACACACACACACACACACACACACACACACACACAACCCTCTCCCTCCAATTCCTGAAGTGGATGAAAGAGCAGTGGAGTCAGATAGTCTGCTGTTGAGTGCACATTAACACACATACACACCGGACACACACCTCTGATGTTGTGTGACAGCTCTCTGGTGTTCTAGCAGCATCTGTGCTGACGGCTGGCGTGGCAGCATTGATTTCTGGGTAATGGCTGAGGAGCACTCTAGACATCGACCGCTCCGCTCCTTAAAACTGCCAGACAGTGGACACACAACACCTCTCTCCATCTGCCCCTTATACACACACACACACACACACACACCACACACACACACACACACACACACACACACACACACACACACACACACACACACACACACACACACACACAAATCACAAACACACACACAAACCACAAACACAAACCACAAACACACACACCAAACACACAAACCACAAACACACACACACACCACAAACACACACAAATCACAAACACACACACAAACACAAACCACAAACACACACACCAAACACACAAACCACAAACACACACACAAACAACATACACATAAAACACACACACACGAACGGTGGTATAAATTATTTATTCACAAGATTGAAAAAGGGTAACATCATCATCATCATCATCATTGTTCCACGTTGAAGTCCATCCGAGCCTATAGATATTACATTACAATACTAACAGTCAAATAGTCCCATGGTGTTTCCTCCTCACAGTTTCTCTTCAGTGAGTCCTCAGGTCATTATCAATCCTAAACCTCTACAGCTTTCATAGTCAAATAGTGTCCTGCGTCTGCAAAGAGGTCTGGACCATTTTGGCACGTTGAGACACTTAGTAGGTTTGGAATTGTATGGGTCGGATTAGATGAGTGAACAGAGGGGGTTTGTGGGTAGTGGTAAGTGTGTGGCAAGCAGAGTGTGCTGTCTGTGCCATATGTGTTAGATGAGGCTTGTAGCAGTGCGGCGCGTGCTGTCTGTGTTGTCTGTGTGTATATACTGTTGAAGTCGGAAGTTTACATACACCTTAGCCAAGTACATTTAAACTCAGTTTTTCACAATTCCTGCCATTTAATCCTCGTAAAAATTCCCTGTCTTAGGTCAGTTAGGATAACCACTTTATTTTAAGAATGTGAAATGTCAGAATAATAGTAGAGAGAATTATTTATTTCAGCTTTTATTTCTTTCATCACATTCCCAGTGGGTCAGAAGTTTACATACACTCAATTAGTATTTGGTAGCATTGCCTTTAAATTGTTTAACTTGGGTCAAATGTGTTGGGTAGCCTTCCACAAGCTTCCCACAATAAGTTGGGTGAATTTTGTCCCATTCCTCCTGACAGAGCTGGTGTAACTGAGTCAGGTTTGTAGGCCTCCTTGCTTGCACATGCTTTTTCAGTTCTGCTCCAAAAAATTCTATGGGATTGAGGTCAGGGCTTTGTGATGGCCACTCCAATACCTTGACTTTGTTGTCCTTAAGCCATTTTGCCACAACTTTGGAAGTATGCTTGGGGTCATTGCCCATTTGGAAGACCCATTTGCGACCAAGCTTTAACTTCCTGATGTCTTGAGATGTTGCTTCAATATATCCACATAATCTTTCTGCCTCATGATGCCATCTATTTTGTGAAGTGCACCAGTTCCTCCTGCAGCAAAGCACCCCCACAACATGATGCTGCCACCCCCATGCGTCATGGTTGGGATGGTGTTCTTCAGCTTGCAAGCCTCCTCCCCCTTTTTCCTCCAAACATAACGATGGTCATTATAGCCAAGCAGTTCTATTTTTGTTTCATCCGACCAGAGGAGATTTCTCCAAAAAGTATGATTTTTGTCCCCATGTGCAGTTTGCAAACAGTAGTCTGTCTTTTTTATGGCGGTTTTGGAGCAGTGGCTTCTTCCTTGCTGAGCCCCCTTTCAGGTTATGTCAATATAGGACTCGTTTTACTGTGGATATAGATACTTTGTACCTGTTTCCTCCAGTATCTTCACAAGGTCTTTTGCAGTTGTTCTGAGATTGATTTGCACATTTCCCACCAAAGTACATTCATCTCTAGAAGACAGAACGCGTCTCCTTCCTGAGCGGTATGACGGCTGCGTGGTCCCATGGTGTTTATACTTGCATACTATTGTTTGTACAGATGAACGTGGTACCTTCAGGTGTTTGGAAATTGCTCCCAAGGATGAACCAGACTTGTGGAGGTCTACAGTGTATTTTCTGAGGTCTTGGCTGATTTCTTTTGATTTTCCCATGATGTCAAGCAAAGAGGCACTGAGTTTGAAGGTAGGCCTTGAAATACATCCACAAGTACACCTCCAATTGACTCAAATTATGTCAATTAGCCTATCAGAAGTTTCTAAAGCCATGACATCATTTTCTGGAATTTTCCAAGCTGTTTAAAGGCACAGTCAACTTAGTGTATGTAAACTTCTGACCCACTGGAATTGTGATACAGTGAATTATAAGTGAAATAATCTGTCTGTAAACAATTGTTGGAAAAATTACTTATGTCATGGACAAAGTAGATGTCCTGACCGACTTGCCAAAGCTATAGTTTTTTAACAAGAAATTTGTGGAGAGGTTGAAAAATGAGTTTTAATGACTCCAACCTTAGTGTATGTTAACTTCTGACTTAAACTGTATGTGTTCGTGTGTGTGTATACAGTATGTGTATACAGTTGAAGTCGAAAGTTTACATACACTTAAGTATGTCAGATGGTAAGAGTAGCAGTGTGGAGCGTGCTGTCTGTATCGTACAGAGCCCCACTCTGCTTCTGGACAGACTTCCTCTTCTTCCCAGGGCACTTCCTGTCAGAGAAATAATAACAGTCAAAACAACAACAGTAACAACAACAACAGTCAAAACAACATCAACAAGAGTCAAAACAACAGCAACAACAACAACAGTCAAAACAACAACAACAACAGTCAAAACAACAACAGCTACATTAAAAACAGTCAAAACAACAAGAACAACAGTCAAAACAACAACAAGAACAACAGTCAAAACAACAACACCAATAACAGCTACATTAAAAACAGTCAAAACAACAAGAACAACAGTCAAAACAACAAC